>NC_079468.1:909090-1212121 GCF_026250575.1 Diorhabda carinulata
ATTAAAAAATGTCAGTTTTGCTGGAGCCTAAAGTGCTATTTGAAAATCGCCACATTGCCCGTAGATTTCCTAACATGTCTTTGTAAATATTCTTGTCGAAGCTCGATAATACGAGGTCTGGCTATTAAATAACGAGACTGGTTACGAAAAAGGGCCACAAACCTTTCTATACGTTTTTTCTATTGATCGAAGCGGTGCTGGAAGTCTTCTTTGGTGAGTGGCTTTAGAAGCTTTGCTGTTTTTTCCATTAATTCAAATCGGGTCCCTTTCAAAGCAGATCTTTTTCTAAACTTTCAAGTAAATCCGAGCAGACGAAAGAGTTTTTGGTCAGGAGTCAGATTTTTTCGCACAAACTTTTGTCATGTTGAAACAGTCACAGGACGACTTGAGCGCCGGTCATCTTCAGTGCTCTTTCGGCTCTAACTAAAGCGCTTACACCACTCAAAAGCACGCGCGCGAGATAGAGAATCGTCCCCGTAAGCCTCTTGCAACAATTTATAGCATGTTCGTTTAAAATAGTGACGGAAACGTGTATTGGGTCGTGCATAGACAAAATATCTAAATACCCAACATACTAGTCGTTTTTTACCCCCCTCCCCGTTTAGTGCGCCATCTAGGCGCGCAGTTCTTAATAGCTAGACCTCGTACATCATAACTTCATAATCATCCTTGTATAGTTAAATCTGATATTTGAATTTTGATTAATTCCATTGAATCGAGGTATATTTTAAGCCTGCAACAAGCTCCCTTTGAGATATCAATTTCAAACGCAAACTTCCAAGAATCAAGGGCAAGGATACTTATAATTATTAATGAAAACTAGTTAAATATATATATAGGATAGTAAGTAGTTAGTTTACAGCAAACCGCGCATTATACATTCAAGTAGATCTCAATAACTGAGAGGTGAAAGCTTTGATCGAATCGGGTATATAATAGTCCGGTCAATTTAGAAACAAAATATCAGTGGAGGGAGCTCGGGTTTGCCATTACAAATTAGTTTTATCAAAAAAAACTTTGAATCAAAGTTTCGAAACAGCAATAGAAAAATTTGACGCAACAATCACAACAATCGTAGTTGAAGATATTGATTTGTTGCTGTGTACCAATTGCCAAGCTCAAACTTGCTCAAATGTCCAATTGAAAAGTAGAGGAAGTTTCCTGTGATTTTGAATGAAAAGGCCAATAATTCGAGTCACATTTGAACAATTTATAAACATCCAGGAAATGGAAAACGTGACCGTTGAAGTAGAGTATGGGATTTGATCAAAATATCTGAAGAAATCGAAATAATAGTTAACGCAACAATTAAATTATCCAAAAATTGTCATTACAGTTAGTGGAGTAGGCCTAAAACTCACAAGTGGTGTGGAAATTTGTGTTATCATGTATCAGGAATGGTACCTCCTAGAAAGAAAATCATAAAAACCAATTTTGTAGAGAATTTTGAGATCTGCAACTTTGATTTGAAGTTTTTTTAGATAAAATTTACCGTATCTCAGAAACAGATCATACTGCAGCTTCAAGAATAAGAAAAATAACAAAAGGAGGGATGAGGGCACGTTAAATACAGAATACCCAACATCAGGGTAAGTCAGTTAATAGAAAAGCCGAATTGTCATTTTAGAAGTTGTCCAGTCGGTCCAGGGGTCCGCGAAAGAATCGATAGAGATCTGCGTTGAGCTTGATAAAAAATTGAGTCCGCAATCGTAAGTTGGAGTACATGAAAATTGATTTGGTGTCAATAGTGAAGCTTCTGAAAGCGTTTCACTCGTCATATAATAAATAATAGCGTGGAAATTTGTGAGAATTGATTGGTTCTTGATTTGGAAGTCACATTTTCGATTAACAAACTTTCCCACTCTCCCCCATCTATTATTCGAAGCTATAGACTAAAACTTGTGAAATGAAATATACTCAGAATTAATTAAAAAGTAAATTTCGAAAAATTTTGCTTTCCCAATTTTATATTTTCGATTAACTATGGACTTTAAAGTGCGAAAATAATTTTCGAAGCCGACGGTGGTTCTTAATTTCCCACCAGGTATAATAAAGTGAATACAATTCCGGAAAATCTCTCGATCTTATTCTGAATTAATATGAATAATATTCCTTAACCTGAACCAGATCGTCCTGTAAACTGTTTAGCTGCCAGGAATATTTGATACGACGTAACATGATTCTGTTTATAATTGACTAACGAGAAACGCCCCAAATTGTGTTTATTTCCCGTTTCCTAACCATTTGTCAACACTCTATCTTAGCCCTCAGAAATCATCACGCCAACTTGTTAAATCGCACCCCTGTCGTTTAAATCAACACCAACTTTGCAGTGTATCAATTCTGGGTTGAATAGCTCGAGTCATCGAGACCAAACAATAATGTAGAATTTCCATATTATCCGATTTCGATGATCATGGACAGTGAAGGAAACCCACGATATTATTCACTACAGTCGTGTCGGGATTTCTCAGATAATACGGAAAAGAAAAAGCTACCAGAAGATATATTTTTAAAAAAAAAATGTACAAAACGTGGAATGTCTAATTCTTATATATTCCATTTTATTGAAAAATTTATTTTCTCTCCTTGTTAAAAGAAGTTCTAGTTCGAAGTTTCGACCAACTCATCTTCAGGCTTCTGGAATCTGGTTGTAGTGTTGTAGTGGACGGCTTGGAGATGTTCCTTCGACTATTTTGATTAAATGTTTTATGGATTTTTATTGTCTTGTTAACTTTCTGCTGCTGGTGAAGATTCTGGATTCGATACGGAAAGATTTAGATTGAACCTCTTTGCTTGTCATCCCAAATTTGTAGCCCAAATTCTAAAATTCTTTCTATAACCAACTATAGGGTTTTCCAATAAGAGGTGTTATTTTGATATTCAAAGAAAAATGCCATTTTTTGAGATAAATTATCGGATGTTTATTTCATTATAAAGAGGAAGGTAACCAAATTGCAAAGCGGCTGCCCTATGTCCTCGATAGCCTCGCGAATTCCATCTTTGAGGTCTCGAATCGATGCTGGACTGTTGGCGTAGATCTTATCTTTCACGTGGCCCCAAAGGAAAAAGTCGCAAGGTGTTAAATCACAAGATCTCGGTGGCCAATTGTGATCACCTCTTCCCGTAAAAGATCGAGATGGTTTCGTTGCTTGTGTGGCACGTAGCGTCGTCTTGTTGATGGTAAACGTTGTCCAAATCAATACCATCCAATTCCGGCCATGAAAAATCATTAATCGTCTCTCGATAGCGCAATCCATTCACCGAGAGGATTTTCAACAATAACTCTTGGGTTTTCCGAGCCCCAGATTCGACAATTTTGTTTATTGACGTAACCACCAAGGTGGAAATGCATTTCAAGGACCCAATCAGTAAAGACACGACGTTGTTGATGATCGGCCGGCTTGAGTTCTTGTGTTAACTGAACTTTATAGGCCTTAAGACCCAAGTTTTTATGCAAAATACGGTGTAATGACGTTTGCGGAATGGCTAAATTCCTAAGAACGACGAGGAATGGACAAACCTGGGTTTTCTTCAACACTTTGGGCTACAGCAGCAATATTCTCAGTTGTTCTTGAGCGACGTGCTCGGGTTTTAATCTTCATATCACTAACTTGTCCCAACAGCTCAAATTTTTCCACAAATTTCTGTATTGGGGTCCGAGAAGGTGCTTCACGTCGACCCAAAAACGTTTTAGTTTTACGAACCGTCTCCGCCAAACTTTCACCATTTTTATAATGAATTTTAATAATTTCAATGCGTTGTTGAAGCGTGTATCGTTCCATTTTCATTAATGGCGTAGTGCCTACTTGTCAAATGTCAAAAAATGACAGTTTCAAAAGTGACAGTTACCGAAATAGCGGGCTGTTCAAAATAACACCATAAATATATTGTCGAATGCATATTTTAAACAAATTATTTCAAACGATTATTGCAAAATCATCCTGTACGTTAAATAAAGAGTAAAAAGGGGTGAATGTTTATCAACTAAATATTGAATCTCGCTAGAAACGCGTCGTGAATTTACATTAATTTTCCGAATTTGAATTCCGCCGGTGTTTCAAAAAAATACTTGTAGTTGAGTTGTACTTCGCATACAAGTCACTTATTTATTTTGACTTGCCGTTTCTTTACAATTACCAATTATTGCACACATACCAGAACCGTTTTGAAACCAGAAAACCTGAGAGGAAGATAAATGCGTTCATTTTATTAACTTAAATACAGTAAATACACTGGAAAAAATGTTTTTTTTCCGCAGAGAAACGTAGAAAAAGTGATTCGGAATCGAGACGTTTTGATCCAAACCCAACTCATATTTGGGGAGGTAACTTCTTCGTAGTCCCTTGCTAGAGGGAAAGGAGAAAAGTGCCGTCCAGTAATGATCCAAAGGGTGAAAATACTGGTTTAGTTAGTTGGGTAAAGTTCAGTAGACTTTTGCTTTATATGGAGAGGCTGAATATCTCGAGACGCTTCTCCAAAAGCTTAAGTAGAGGTTGTAGGGTGTGATTTTACCCCAAGGTTCTTTCATTGAGCTTAAAAAAGGTAAGGAGAGTTTATTAATAACTTTCCTAGGAATTTTCCGGTGAATTACCACCTGAAGAATATCGAAGAAACTATTTAAATCTAAAGGAACATCAACTTTACGTTACAAATTATTTTATTCATTTCTATTTGATGATACAGTTAATATGTTAGAAAATGTCAATTTTGACAGGGAGTTTTATCATTTTTATCCTTTTTTATAAACTTCATACTTCTACTTGTAGAAAATTATCAAAAATTATACCTGAAAAAGTATGTGTACATGATATTTTTACCACAAAAACTAATATTTTAAAAAAAATCGACGAAATCTGATGATTTTTTACTATACGACAAAATTCTAAAGGTGAATTATCGGATATTTGGGTTTGTAACAAGGTAATTTCGGTTTTGTAGTATAAAATAAAACAAAAAATAGTTTTTAATCAATTATATATTTTTAATTTTGCCTTATGACCTTTTTTCATTTTTCTTTTATCAGATTTTTGGTCCTCATCGACAAAAAACTGAACCAGATGCAATTGAAACTTTTACCATTCGAAAAATACTGCAAACTTCGAAATAAATGGTAATCAGATGGTGCCAGATCAGGGCTATATAGGGGATGTGGCATCACTTCCCAGCCTAGTCCAATAGTTTCCCTCGAGTTGCCACTCTACATTATCACGGTTGATCACTAAACCTTTCAGATTTGACAATTCTGGTCGTTTTTTTTTTATTGTTTCATTCAGTTTCATCAATTGTTGACAGTAAACATCATAATTGATCGTTTGGTTCTTTGGAAGCAGCTAAAAAAACTCACAATCACACCAAAGTGACATCATGAGATTTCCTAGATGTTTTTGAGCTTTCGATGTGGTTTGTGTTGATTCCTAGTGTTTGCTCCATAATCTATGTTACTGTGCAGGACCAAATTTTCATCACCATTTATGATTCTTTTCAAGAAAAGGTCGCAAATGTTGATTATTTGAGTTAAATGGAGCTGCAGCAGTAAAAAATGTTGTGAATCGTTTCTGCACCCGCAACTTACAGCAAAAAATGAAGCAACGCTCTCTATCAGTAAAAAGCGAAAGTACTTATTCCCCTAAAATCAGCTTCAACCATTCTGCTAGCTTCTGCTAACTATGATAAAGATGATGTAGATGAAGAAAAAGATTCGTTAAGGTGCTACAATTATGTAAAATCTCATTCAGACGAAGAACTAGTGTGCAAGTCCCTTAAAAATCAGCTTCAACCATTAAAACTTCTGCTAATTATGATAAAGATGATGTAGATGAAGAAAAAGATTCGTTAAAGTGCTACAATTATGTAAAATCTCATTCAGACGAAGAACTAGTGTGCAAGTCCCTTAAAAATCAGCTTCAACCATTAAAACTTCTGCTAATTATGATAAAGATGATGTAGATGAAGAAAAAGATTCGTTAAGGTGCTACAATTATGTAAAATCTCATTCAGACGAAGAACTAGTGTGCAAGTCCCTTAAAAATCAGCTTCAACCATTAAAACTTCTGCTAATTATGATAAAGATGAAGAAAAAGATTCGTTAAAGTGCTACAATTATGTAAAATCTCTTTCAGATAAAAAACTAGTGTGCAAGTCCCTTAAAAATCAGCTTCAACCATTAAAACTTCTGCTAATTATGATAAAGATGATGTAGATGAAGAAAAAGATTCGTTAAAGTGCTACAATTATGTAAAATCTCATTCAGACGAAGAACTAGTGTGCAAGTCCCTTAAAAATCAGCCTCAACCATTAAAACTTCTGCTAATTATGATAAAGATGATGTAGATGAAGAAAAAGATTCGTTCAGGTGCTACAATTATGTAAAATCTCATTCAGACGAAGAACTAGTGTGCAAGTCCCTTAAAAATCAGCTTCAACCATTAAAACTTCTGCTAATTATGATAAAGATGATGTAGATGAAGAAAAAGATTCGTTAAAGTGCTACAATTATGTAAAATCTCATTCAGACGAAGAACTAGTGTGCAAGTCCCTTAAAAATCAGCTTCAACCATTAAAACTTCTGCTAATTATGATAAAGATGATGTAGATGAAGAAAAAGATTCGTTAAGGTGCTACAATTATGTAAAATCTCATTCAGACGAAGAACTAGTGTGCAAGTCCCTTAAAAATCAGCTTCAACCATTAAAACTTCTGCTAATTATGATAAAGATGATGTAGATGAAGAAAAAGATTCGTTAAGGTGCTACAATTATGTAAAATCTCATTCAGACGAAGAACTAGTGTGCAAGTCCCTTAAAAATCAGCTTCAACCATTAAAACTTCTGCTAATTATGATAAAGATGATGTAGATGAAGAAAAAGATTCGTTAAGGTGCTACAATTATGTAAAATCTCATTCAGACGAAGAACTAGTGTGCAAGTCCCTTAAAAATCAGCTTCAACCATTAAAACTTCTGCTAATTATGATAAAGATGATGTAGATGAAGAAAAAGATTCGTTAAGGTGCTACAATTATGTAAAATCTCATTCAGACGAAGAACTAGTGTGCAAGTCCCTTAAAAATCAGCTTCAACCATTAAAACTTCTGCTAATTATGATAAAGATGATGTAGATGAAGAAAAAGATTCGTTAAGGTGCTACAATTATGTAAAATCTCATTCAGACGAAGAACTAGTGTGCAAGTCCCTTAAAAATCAGCTTCAACCATTAAAACTTCTGCTAATTATGATAAAGATGATGTAGATGAAGAAAAAGATTCGTTAAGGTGCTACAATTATGTAAAATCTCATTCAGACGAAGAACTAGTGTGCAAGTCCCTTAAAAATCAGCTTCAACCATTAAAACTTCTGCTAATTATGATAAAGATGATGTAGATGAAGAAAAAGATTCGTTAAGGTGCTACAATTATGTAAAATCTCATTCAGACGAAGAACTAGTGTGCAAGTCCCTTAAAAATCAGCTTCAACCATTAAAACTTCTGCTAATTATGATAAAGATGATGTAGATGAAGAAAAAGATTCGTTAAGGTGCTACAATTATGTAAAATCTCATTCAGACGAAGAACTAGTGTGCAAGTCCCTTAAAAATCAGCTTCAACCATTAAAACTTCTGCTAATTATGATAAAGATGATGTAGATGAAGAAAAAGATTCGTTAAGGTGCTACAATTATGTAAAATCTCATTCAGACGAAGAACTAGTGTGCAAGTCCCTTAAAAATCAGCTTCAACCATTAAAACTTCTGCTAATTATGATAAAGATGATGTAGATGAAGAAAAAGATTCGTTAAGGTGCTACAATTATGTAAAATCTCATTCAGACGAAGAACTAGTGTGCAAGTCCCTTAAAAATCAGCTTCAACCATTAAAACTTCTGCTAATTATGATAAAGATGATGTAGATGAAGAAAAAGATTCGTTAAGGTGCTACAATTATGTAAAATCTCATTCAGACGAAGAACTAGTGTGCAAGTCCCTTAAAAATCAGCTTCAACCATTAAAACTTCTGCTAATTATGATAAAGATGATGTAGATGAAGAAAAAGATTCGTTAAGGTGCTACAATTATGTAAAATCTCATTCAGACGAAGAACTAGTGTGCAAGTCCCTTAAAAATCAGCTTCAACCATTAAAACTTCTGCTAATTATGATAAAGATGATGTAGATGAAGAAAAAGATTCGTTAAGGTGCTACAATTATGTAAAATCTCATTCAGACGAAGAACTAGTGTGCAAGTCCCTTAAAAATCAGCTTCAACCATTAAAACTTCTGCTAATTATGATAAAGATGATGTAGATGAAGAAAAAGATTCGTTAAGGTGCTACAATTATGTAAAATCTCATTCAGACGAAGAACTAGTGTGCAAGTCCCTTAAAAATCAGCTTCAACCATTAAAACTTCTGCTAATTATGATAAAGATGATGTAGATGAAGAAAAAGATTCGTTAAGGTGCTACAATTATGTAAAATCTCATTCAGACGAAGAACTAGTGTGCAAGTCCCTTAAAAATCAGCTTCAACCATTAAAACTTCTGCTAACTATGATAAAGATGATGTAGATGAAGAAAAAGATTCGGCAGCATCAAAGGTTCGGGAAGAGAGATTGAAAGCTGAAAACAAATCCAAAAAGCCAAAACTAATAACAAAATCCAGTATAATATTGGATGTCAAACTGTGACAAGATCTATTGAAATGGATTGGTACGGGGTGCATCAAAATTAATGCTAGCTGACGATGGTATCAATAATTTTCAGATTATGTAAATTAGTAAAAGAGATTTTATTCAATCTGTCGTTATCGCAAATTTAAAACAATAAGGGTTAGTTTCCGAGCATTTTAAATATTAAAATAAAAAAAACTAAACAATTTTTGAATAATATTTACTTAAAATTGCCTATACCATAAATAATTCTCTTCATAAAATAACAAATTCACAATCGATTTCTAGCTCGTGTTTCTCAACGAGTTAACCCTCTTGAAATCCGATTTAAATACTTCCTAAGCTGTTATTTTTTAGATTTGAGTCTTTTGATTTGTGCTGGCGATAATTCGTAATCCAATTTATTATTTTTATAGGCCAAAGGGTTTTCGGATTGTCTTTCTTTTATATCTTCCAAAAGTTCCGCCTCGCTAACTTCTTGGATCGCTTTACCGTTTCCGAAGAAGATGTCTTCCCTGTAGACGCGATCTTTCAATCTAAACGTACCATGTAACTGGGAAATACACAATAATTATCATAACAAACAAAATATAAATCGATTTATTCCCGATGATTTTTATCTGTAATATGTAGTCAATTTTTTAGCACGTAATACGTCAGGTTAGTATCCAAATACAGTTGAATACCATCAACTTCGTCCTACTAGGTCTTTCAACTTCGAATCTAACGATACCTAACCTCAAAGATCTACAGACAATGTGAAAATCCAAACGCAAGTCACGAGTAAATGTCCAACCATTTTGATGACACCAGATTGAATGGCTTAACCGAAATAGTTTTCGTGGAAAACACACCAAGATAAATACAAATAAAGATGAAGATAAAGATAAAGTACACATAGATGGAGTTTACGGACGAAGAAGAAGAAACTGTAGACCACGTCATCAGTGAGTGACTGACACTTGACGTGTTTGATTGACGTCAAAAACTTCAAGTCAAAGTGCCCTGATTGGTTGGCAATTTCAACGTTACTCACACGATAATATCTTTATCTTTCTTAAGAAAAATGACAGCAACCAACATTTCTTTCATCAAAATCACTGAGCGATATATCAGGAAAATATGGTGGGTACTTTTTGAATTTTCTTCTAATCGATTTCAAAAAAGTGATGAAATGCTTCATCTTTGATAGTAAAACGTCGACCACGTTTATGCTGAAGACTTACCAGAAATCGCAGATAACCAAATCGGACAAATAGGGTGGATATTTAATGACTTTCGCATTAATTTCATATGAAAATTCAAAGCGAATATTGGGAGTCTCTAGATCTATAGTTAAAGAACAATTAATCAATCTTTTATATCCTTGATTAAGAATATTTAGACCGGAGAAGATTCGTTAATAAGCTACGGCGTAAATTTTCAAAAAAATCGAATTAAAATATATTTTTTCTACTGGATATTATTCGTTTCACTATCCAAATAAGATGAATCAACATTTGACACTATAGAAATGTTATTTAACGACCTTTTGGAGCCCCAACATTTAGCTTTTAATTAGAGACATTGAGCTCCGAGAGTGCAAAGCTTCTTTTTTGAAATTTCGTCCTGATTCAAGGATTTTTGTTGATGTTTTTCAAATATGAATAGTTGGTAAGTTATAACGAGAATAACCAGACGTCTCATTTTGTTTTTAACTAATTTTGAATCCTTCAAAAACTTTGTACCAAAAATCATCATATTTATTGAATAACTATCATAGTTATTCGAAAAGTTTCCATTATATTCACTTGATCTGATCCTTAGCGACTCCTAATCTCGATGTTAAACTTCAGGGATCTTCGTCTTCTATTTCATACGCATCCAGGTGTAGTGCTCTGGAGCTTCTTAGTGTTTTAAACATCGAGAGAGTGTGGATGGAGGTTTCGTCCTCTGCTAGGTCTAGTATCTTCAGGTGTTTTCACTTGTGGTGTTACATCAGGCAGATCTACTCTGGTTATAGTTTCCCAGAAGGGTATTTACCTGTTTCAACCCTTGTAGGTGGTTCCAATAATTGGTTTTGCTACTATCTACCTTCCTTTCCAATCCTTTTGCGTATTTTGATGAAAAATAAAGCAACTGTTGTTTTGAAGGATTCGAACTATTAGAAAATCTCCATAAATAACTCAAAAAATCATCGGGAGATAAAATATTGTACGATATACCATAGATAAACGTCTTCAGTTCTTAGTTAATACAATTACATGGATTGCTACTCCTCTGATTATCCTCAATTGAAAGAAATATTGAAATCGAATATATAGTTAGTCGTTTTAAATGTTTTTTAACCAAAGTAGCAGTCCGTGCAATTATATGGCATATTCTTTCACCTTATCCCATATTGATAAATTGAAGCCGAAGTTGACGTGACAATATTGATGGTGATTATCGTGGAAAATGGCATCTGGTTGCCACGGCTGCCACCAATAAGCCTTAAAATTTACTCCCGAATGGTCGATTATTCCATGGTAATAATTGTAAATTACCACCGTGTAGTAAGACACTAAAAATATATCGTTAACTCACTAGATAATAATAATAATGATATTTTGAGGTTAGAATTATTCGAAAACTAGATAAAGAAGCGATTTTTTTTATCATATTTTGCACACAGATTGATTAGAAATGAATTACAAAATTAATTAAACAATGAAAATAGTTTATAATAAACATCCAAAGTGCTGGTGGATGATTTCCGTACGAAAATCTTTGAATTCTTATTTAGAAGACTTGAGGAAAGCATAAAATGATTTTATGCAGCTCAATTTCAATCTTGCGCGCTTTTTTGTACGTATGTGACACAGATTTAAGATCAGTGCAACGACGTCCAACCTATGCACCGGATCTATCACCCAACGACTTCTTTCTCTTCCTTACAGTTAAAAACGTATATTTTGAATCAATTTAAGACAAACTACTGTTGTCGCTAAAATTGATAAATAATTATTTTGAAGACTTTGTTGTAGTTAATATAGAGTTACAAAGATTTTTGCATTGGCCAAAACTTTTGAAATAATAATAAATATCATTATTAAAGAATTGTACATAACCTCTAAATAACAATAACAATAACCTCTAAATATTTATGACAGAAATTTTTTGAAAATATCGATATTTTTTACGAATTCGTTGAAAATTTCGAAATAATATTATTGAAACTTACACCAATGTACCGGAATCGTAAATAACGGTGTTATTAATAACAATTGAATGTTAAGGGATTCCACTGGATGTATAGCAGTAACTGAAAACGCAGTTGGTTGCTTATATTTATGGTGCAGCTTGTGAAATCTGACGTACAACCATGGGAAATGATATATCCTGTGAATCCAATACGTTATGTAATCCTGTAAACGAAAAAAATAATATTTTATAGTAACTACACTCGTTAGAAGAAAAAAAACCGACTCAGGCGATACCCTTGCTATTGCAAACTCACTGATGAAGCTTTTCTACTAAATAATAAACAAAAAATCAATCTGGAGCGTATCAAGGTCAATTCCAATGAACCTTCGTTTCGATAAAAATTTTTTTTTTCGCTTTTTATCCATCAAACGTCAACCGATACACATTTCCCTCAATAATCCACAAGAATTCCATCTGAAAATAGTGACCAGTACGCTGACCATGAGTTTAGTCCGTTGTTTCCGATGTTTACCTTCGTTACCAAAAGACTGGTAACGAAGACATGGATAGAAAATTAACCCGAGCAGTTTAACTTGATTGGACTGACGACAAGTCTTCAGAATACCAAGAGAAAATTTCGCGCAGTGTTTAATAAGGAAAAACGGGGTATTTGAAGGAGGTTCCTCGATGAATTGGACTCGGGTATCAACAAATATTACTCATTATGAAGCTAAGACTGAAAACTAACGTCAGAAAAAGAAAAAAGGCTACAGATTTTTTTCTAGAGACTTTTGAACGCGCGCGTGCAGCCTTAATCGATTGTTTTAATAATTTAATAATATTAAATATCATAATGTTGTTAATTTTGGGTATGTTTGTCCCAATTTAGGGCAATATACTTCTATAAAAACAGTTTCTGAGAGGTTAATTAATAGTGACATAACCTCAAAATATCGTAGAAGTTGTTTATCTATCGATTCGATAAATTTCACTTTCATACCATGAACAATTTGGTTCTAAAACTTCTCTTATTTGTCGTAATTTCGCATAAAACTTTGTCATTTTCAAAAAAACTCTAATAACCGAAGGTACGTTTTCAAAAAAAGTTTCTACGATAAGTAGAAAACTGTAAAATAATTTGTACTGTAACTATTTAGTATGAAACGTTGTAATTAGCGCCCTCTATAAGAGTCATATATAAAGACAAATTCATGGGATGTACAAGCTTACAAAATATATTTTATTACAATGTTGTCAGTAGTTTCGGTAAAACCACGACATCTTTTATCTTATCGGGTCGACATTGTTTTTGGGATACCGCGTTGGATTATTTGTTGATATTAATTGGGAAAGAACAAACGGATGCAATCAACAATTATTGAAATTTTAATAGCAACTTTCTGGTTATGAATATATCAATTAATAAAGTGAATAGCGTTAGGATTCGATTTTATAGTCCGCAAGAGATTGAATACCAACTTATTTATATTTATATAACCATTAACACTTTATCAATATGAATTTTGATACTATAACAATGTTAACTGAAAATCGTATCGGCCTAACCCTATATTCGAACCTAACCCAACTTCTAAAATCAATGAATATGAAATGGCTCTATTCACAAATAAATGAATCGAGTTGATGTCATAAAATGGAAAATTTATCGACTGTTCCATACACACATGGATAATTCTATTGTTGAAGGTAACTACAATTTTCAATATTTAAAAGAAAAATAATACGAGGGGTGATTTTTAGGTTGTTGTAATCGAAAAATTATAAGTTGTAGCATAAACTTTGATGTTAAATATCATCCAAAATCCAAAATTAAAAAAGATCTGCATGTGATTTAGACAGATATAGATTCATCTCTTATAATGAGTCTACACGATACACACTTCCATAAAATTCTATAGAATTTTGTCTGTGCAAACTAGACAGTGCAAACAAATGTCGGTGCGATCCAAAAGTTGGAGAATGCATGTAATCGTGGGTCCACACGATACAGACTTCCATAAAATTCTATAGAATTTTGTCTGTGCAAACTAGACAGTGCAAACAAATGTCGGTGCGATCCAAAAGTTGGAAAATGCATGTAATGATGGGTCCACACGATACAGACTTCCATAAAATTCTATAGAATTTTGTCTGTGCAAACTAGACAGTGCAAACAAATGTCGGTGCGATCCAAAAGCTGGAAAATGCATGTAATCGTGGGTCCACACGATACAGACTTCCATAAAATTCTATAGAATTTTGTCTGTGCAAACTAGACAGTGCAAACAAATGTCGGTGCGATCCAAAAGTTGGAAAATGCATGTAATGATGGGTCCACACGATACAGACTTCCATAAAATTCTATAGAATTTTGTCTGTGCAAACTAGACAGTGCAAACAAATGTCGGTGCGATCCAAAAGTTGGAAAATGCATGTAATGGTGGGTCCACACGATACAGACTTCCATAAAATTCTATAGAATTTTGTCTGCGCAAACTAGACAGTGCAAACAAATGTCGGTGCGATCCAAAAGTTGGAAAATGCATGTAATGGTGGGTCCACACGATACAGACTTCCATAAAATTCTATAGAATTTTGTCTGTGCAAACTAGACAGTGCAAACAAATGTCGGTGCGATCCAAAAGTTGGAAAATGCATGTAATGGTGGGTCCACACGATACAGACTTCCATAAAATTCTATAGAATTTTGTCTGTGCAAACTAGACAGTACAGACAAATGTCGGTGCGATCCAAAAGTTGGAAAATGCATGTAATGGTGGGTCCACACGATACAGACTTCCATAAAATTCTATAGAATTTTGTCTGTGCAAACTAGACAGTGCAAACAAATGTCGGTGCGATCCAAAAGTTGGAAAATGCATGTAATCGTGGGTCCACACGATACAGACTTCCATAAAACTCTATAGAATTTTGTCTGTGCAAACTAGACAGTGCAAACAAATGTCTGTGCGATCCAAAAGTTGGAAAATGCATGTAATGGTGGGTCCACACGATACAGACTTTTCTTCATACAGATATCTGTACAGACTTTGAAATGGAAGTAAAAAATTTTACCTAAACATTTGGATAGAATGTCTGTACAGACTTTTCGTTCGAAAATACAATTTAAAGTTCTTAGTTACGATAAATACTCCGACTTTTGGATCGCACCGACATTTGTCTGTACTGTTTAGTTTGCACAGACAAAATTCTATAGTAAAGTCTGTAATCGTGTGGACCCACCATAAGTATTCATCGTAGCTAAAAAATTTAAATTTTTAGAAGACTGAAACTTTGAAAAAACGAAAGTCTGAAGTAATGAAAAGTCTGTACAGACATTCTATCCAAATGTTTGGGTAAAATTTTTTACTTTATAGTCTGTGCAGATATCTGTACGAAGAAAAGTCTGTATCGTGTAGACCCACCATTAATATATCGCAGAATGCAATACAATCGATTTAGCATGAACATTTAGTTGTGGGAATGATTTTCTTCACATGGATTCCTAGTTCTTGATAACTTTTTATTCTTTTCCCAGTATCAACGACATGCGCGAACATCGATTATCATCCCTTCAAGAAGATGTTGAAAACTTTTGAAACTATGTTTCTACGATAACGGCTATCAAAATGGTAAAAAGTTTCCAGAATTGTTACTTGGAGTAAATGGGAATCAATGTTCTGGACTGGCCTGCTCAATATTCCGATTTGAATCCTCTAAAACATTTCTAAATTATCCTTCAAGAGGTCAGAGTCCTTTCTCGTATCAAATAGAGAAATATCCGATATTAGTGGCAGTTTTTTTTTTTGATAAATGAATCAACCAAATGAAAACATCAATTTATTTAAATGAATGAAATTAAAAGGCCAAATCTGATTGTCCGGTTTTATTGTTATTGAGTATTTATGTTATACTACACACAGGACATCTATACACATTACGTAGTAATAATTTTTTCCTTAATTCCTTTCTATATCCTTGCCTTTACCTTCCAGTACCAAACGCCTGTGTTAATCCTTGAGTTTTCCTCCTGCCAGTCATTTTCTTTGTCCAAATCGTCTGGATCTTAAATATCTTATACATCATACAGTTCCTTCATTTCCTGGTTTGTCCTTCTCCTTTTTTTTTGTTTCTTGTGTTTTTATGAATATCCTGAATGGTTTTTCAATCCTTTTCACTTGTGGATCAGATTATCATCAGCAAAAGCTGGCCAACTGTATTTTTTCTGTCTTGACTGTTCTAACTGTATTTTTTCTCAATGGTAATTCATACGCGATTTTGGTCCAAGTTTCGTACAATCCTCGTACATCATCATCAATCGCATTTTATCAAATTCTCTGTAGACAGTTTCCTTTTATCTTTTGTCTACCCCGTTTTTTTCTCTAACAAAGTCTCGTATATAATTTCGTCGAGTGCAATATGCCTTCGCTGAAGTATCATTTGCAAGTAATCAGAACGGCAAGCACGGAGAGGCTTTAGTGCGACTTTACCGAAGAATTCTATGAGGTGTTTAATTACTTTCAAAATTTAAAGTTTTCTTTCAGGAAAGGGAATGTCAACGACCAGCAATTTACTTCTTTTATGTTACTAAAATGGGTTTTTAGACCGGGAGTTCGGAAAACAAAAATATAAAATACCGTACCTAGAAAACGTCTACTTCTTATGGCATTTCCTCTAGGTCTTCACTCAATAAATGGTTTATCGATTGTCTATTTTTCTGGTTTTGTTAATTACCTCGACCGTTCCCACAGAAACCGACGAGTTGTTCGGTATTTGGTGCGGGGACCTCATCAGCATTTTGCATTCGTTAAATTCCATTTAATTGTGTGTGGAATAAAGTTTTTAATTTGGAATGCATGACTTCCTAGGTCCTCAAGTCTACATCATATATTGAAAAACGTAGAAACAACGATGTAGATTCGTTTTCATTTGGACAGGCCTAATTTTTTTTCCTAAACGAATCTTAAGAAACAGCAGAGAGACTAATAAAATGTGTAAAAGTGGAAACATAATTTTGTGATTATACACTAATTTAAGCTTTTTTGCAGACGAGCAATTTCACAAATTTCGCTGCTATAATTTACTCTATAATAGAGGAAAATGCTTTTCGTCTTTTATGGGCAAGTTTAATGAAATTATTTCCTACAACTTTATATATTTTCATATCAACATTAGGGTCATTTATCGTATGTTCCTGAACAAACTTTTCGACTTTACTATATCAGAATCACGTTTTCAAGTCTCTTATATTCCACATTCCGTTTGAATTATCATTTTTCATCTCCAGTGATCTATTTGGTGCCTTTGAAAAAAAACTTTACCTAATTTATGGATTGGATGACTTTGATCTCTCCAGACAGATTCCGAAGAACTTAAACAACTGCTCTGATACGAGTGGCGTTTACTTTTCGACCTCCGATCGCTCCGTGTAGACGCTACGCTATTGTTGACATTCAGGCGTCAGTCGGCGTTGTGCTCCCGCCAAGTGTGATTCGTTTTATACAAGATGAAGGCTGCGGAAATCCATCGGAGAATGAGTCGAGTGTATAAGGAAAATTTGCAGATTTACCATTACCGCTTTCATCTTCTCTGAAATGTATCTCTGATCATCTGAAAAAGATGCTGAATTTTCAGTGTGTACACTTTGATTGGGGAGATTTTTTCAACTTTATCACATAATCCCTTCTTCTGTGTTTGATTTGCGGTCAATTTCGTTTAGTATATCTTCAATTCAATTCCAGTGGATCCTCTTCAACTTCTTCTTCGTTTGACAATTCTTGAAGCGGTTTCATTCACACTTCCGAGTCCCTTGAATCGAATTCTTCCGTCTCTGCACTCGCTAACGAAAGAAACTACACCGACGGTGTAAAATCGTGTACTTAGAACAGCTATTGAAAAGGAAGAGACCGCGCGCGCCATCTCGTACAAATTGCGTTAATTAAAACTTCGACAAACGAATTTAAACGTGTTTTAAGTAAACCACAGAGATTGTTAGTGACGGTTGGAACGGACGATCTGTATTTAGATCCATAGTTTTATAAGTTTAGCGTTACTTTTACGACTCATAAAGTTGGTCTGGATATGAAAAAGAAGCGCATTTTATGCGGTTATCTCGTTGGGCTATCGTCGCTTTTAAAAATATACTTGCAACATATCTAATATTAAAAAGAACTTACCTCGTTTTTACGACTGTCGCACGATATTCTCGTAAAAATTAGTGTAACCTCTTAAACGTAAAAAAGTCCGTAGCGAACTCGCCCATGGGTATTAACCTCTTTTACGGACCCTTTAATACAAGATATGCCCAGGTAAATTACCTACCCGGCTGGGTAGTAGATTTAGTTATAGTTTAATGACTATACTAGGTGATTCGGAAATTTCTACTATTAAATTCGCTGATTTATAGGGCAATAAATGGAATGAAAGATTCATTAAGCGTGAAGAAAATATGCAGCACATTTTGAAGCCCGTTAACATTCATAGAAAACGTCCTAAAACTCGAGTTCAGTTCATAAAAACATCTTTATGATAACAAAGTTTGACGTTAACTCCAAATAGACAGTCAGGTTTGAAAACTACGACAATACTACCAACACCAAACATCGAATATTACTAAAAAAGTTTCGAATCGAAACGTCCTAAAACTCGAGTTCAGTTCATAGAAACATCTTTATAATAACAAAGTTTGACGTTAACTCCAAATAGACAGTCAGGTTTGAAAACTACGACAATATTACCAACACAAAACATCGAATATTACTAAAAATGTTTCGAATTGAAACGTTCTAAGACTCGAGTTCAGTTCATAGAAACATCATTATAGTAACAAAGTTTGACGTTAACTCCAAATAGACAGTCAGGTTTGAAAACTACGACAATATCACCAACACCAAACATCGAATATTACTAAAAATGTTTCGAATTGAAACGTCATAAAACTCGAGTTCAGTTCATAGAAACATCATAATAATAACAAAATTTGACGTTAATTCCAAATAGACAGTCAGGTTTGAAAACTACGACAATATTACCAACACCAAACATCGAATATTACTAAAAATGTTTCGAATTGAAACGTCCTAAAACTCGAGTTCAGTTCATAGAAACATCATAATAATAACAAAATTTGACGTTAATTCCAAATAGACAGTCAGGTTTGAAAACTACGACAATATTACCAACACCAAACATCGAATATTACTAAAAATGTTTCGAATCGAAACGTTCTAAAACTCGAGTTCAGTTCATAGAAACATCATAATAATAACAAAATTTGACGTTAATTCCAAATAGACAGTCAGGTTTGAAAACTACGACAATATTACCAACACCAAACATCGAATATTACTAAAAATGTTTCGAATTGAAACGTCCTAAAACTCGAGTTCAGTACATAGAAACATCATTATAATAACAAAGTTTGACGTTAACTCTAAATAGACAGTCAGGTTTGAAAACTACGACAATATCACCAACACAAAACATCGAATATTACTAAAAATGTTTCGAATTGAAACGTCCTAAAACTCGAGTTCAGTTCATAGAAACATCATAATAATAACAAAATTTGACGTTAATTCCAAATAGACAGTCAGGTTTGAAAACTACGACAATATTACCAACACCAAACATCGAATATTACTAAAAATGTTTCGAATTGAAACGTCCTAAAACTCGAGTTCAGTTCATAGAAACATCTTTATAATAACAAAGTTTGACGTTAACTCCAAATAGACAGTCAGGTTTGAAAACTACGACAATATTACCAACACCAAACATCGAATATTACTAAAAAAGTTTCGAATCGAAACGTCCTAAAACTCGAGTTCAGTTCATAGAAACATCATAATAATAACAAAATTTGACGTTAATTCCAAATAGACAGTCAGGTTTGAAAACTACGACAATATTACCAACACCAAACATCGAATATTACTAAAAATGTTTCGAATTGAAACGTCCTAAAACTCGAGTTCAGTTCATAGAAACATCTTTATAATAACAAAGTTTGACGTTAACTCCAAATAGACAGTCAGGTTTGAAAACTACGACAATATTACCAACACCAAACATCGAATATTACTAAAAATGTTTCGAATTGAAACGTCCTAAAACTCGAGTTCAGTTCATAGAAACATCATAATAATAACAAAATTTGACGTTAATTCCAAATAGACAGTCAGGTTTGAAAACTACGACAATATTACCAACACCAAACATCGAATATTACTAAAAAAGTTTCGAATCGAAACGTCCTAAAACTCGAGTTCAGTTCATAGAAACATCATAATAATAACAAAATTTGACGTTAATTCCAAATAGACAGTCAGGTTTGAAAACTACGACAATATTACCAACACCAAACATCGAATATTACTAAAAATGTTTCGAATTGAAACGTCCTAAAACTCGAGTTCAGTTCATAGAAACATCTTTATAATAACAAAGTTTGACGTTAACTCCAAATAGACAGTCAGGTTTGAAAACTACGACAATATTACCAACACCAAACATCGAATATTACTAAAAATGTTTCGAATTGAAACGTCCTAAAACTCGAGTTCAGTTCATAGAAACATCTTTATAATAACAAAGTTTGACGTTAACTCCAAATAGACAGTCAGGTTTGAAAACTACGACAATATTACCAACACAAAACATCGAATATTACTAAAAATGTTTCGAATTGAAACGTTCTAAGACTCAAGTTCAGTTCATAGAAACATCATTATAGTAACAAAGTTTGACGTTAACTCCAAATAGACAGTCAGGTTTGAAAACTACGACAATATCACCAACACCAAACATCGCATATTACTAAAAATGTTTCGAATTGAAACGTCATAAAACTCGAGTTCAGTACATAGAAACATCATTATAATAACAAAGTTTGACGTTAATTCCAAATAGACAGTCAGGTTTGAAAACTACGACAATATTACCAACACAAAACATCGAATATTACTAAAAATGTTTCGAATCGAAACGTCCTAAGACTCGAGTTCAGTACATAGAAACATCATTATAATAACAAAGTTTGACGTTAACTCCAAATAGACAGTCAGGTTTGAAAACTACGACAATACTACCAACACCAAACATCGAATATTACTAAAAAAGTTTCGAATCGAAACGTCCTAAAACTCGAGTTCAGTTCATAGAAACATCTTTATAATAACAAAGTTTGACGTTAACTCCAAATAGACAGTCAGGTTTGAAAACTACGACAATATTACCAACACAAAACATCGAATATTACTAAAACTGTTTCGAATTGAAACGTTCTAAGACTCGAGTTCAGTTCATAGAAACATCATTATAGTAACAAAGTTTGACGTTAACTCCAAATAGACAGTCAGGTTTGAAAACTACGACAATATCACCAACACCAAACATCGCATATTACTAAAAATGTTTCGAATTGAAACGTCATAAAACTCGAGTTCAGTACATAGAAACATCATTATAATAACAAAGTTTGACGTTAATTCCAAATAGACAGTCAGGTTTGAAAACTACGACAATATTACCAACACCAAACATCGAATATTACTAAAAATGTTTCGAATTTCATTATGATTGTGTTTTCTTCTTACTTACCAAAATGATATAGATGATTGGGAATTGTAATAAGAACCAGAACCATCCGTAGTCACTTATTTGGTAATAAACGGTGCAGTAACCGCCGTTTGCAATATAAGTTGCTAAAATGGCTGATACAGTCATGTTTAATGTTAGTGAGAATGTTCCCAATATTATTTCGTGTCTTTCAAGTTCTGGACTCAACCATTTCGTCGGTTGGCACTTCCATTCGTACGGTCGGTCACGTTGACGTACGTAATAGTACCACTGAAATAAATATGAAAGTATGAATGTAAACTTTCTTGTCTCACACTTCAAGAAAGCCGTTTTTTTGAAAGATTATCATTTTAGAAGCCATTTTTCGTCCAAATTAAATATCCTGACAAATTACAATTTGGCGAAGCCATTTTTTGTCCGAATTAATTTTAAAACAGCCATTTTATGAAGAATATTAATCGAGAAGCCATTTTGTGTTCAAATTAAATGAGACAAAGCTCTTCAGGACAAAATAAAAGCTTAGGAAGCCATTTATGTCTAAACTATATTCGAAAAAACCATTTTTTGTACAAATAAAATTTAAAAAGCTGCTTTTGGACAAAATAACATTAATGGAAGCCATTTTTAAACAAAATAAAATTGTAAAGTATCATTTTGGATCAAAGAGCTTTTTAGGCAAAATAAAGTTCGAAGAAGCCATTTTTCGTCCAAATTTAATGTCAAGGAGTTTTTCCTGAAAAATTACAATTTGCGGAAGCCATTTTTGGTCTGAATTAATTTTAAAACAGCCATTTTATGAAGAATATTAATCGAGAAACCATTTTTTGTCCAAATTAAATCAGACAAAGCTCTTCAGGACAAAATAAAAGCTTAGGAAGCCATTTATGTCTAAACTATATTTGAAAAAACCATTTTTTGTACAAATAAAATTTAAAAAGCTGCTTTTGGACAAAATAACATTAATGGAAGCCATTTTTAAACAAAATAAAATTGTAAAGTATCATTTTGGATCAAAGAGCTTTTTAGGCAAAATAAAGTTCGAAGAAGCCATTTTTCGTCCAAATTTAATGTCAAGGAGTTTTTCCTGAAAAATTACAATTTGCGGAAGCCATTTTTTGTCCGAATTAATTTTAAAACAGCCATTTTATGAAGAATATTAATCGAGAAACCATTTTTTGTCCAAATTAAATCAGACAAAGCTCTTCAGGACAAAATAAAAGCTTAGGAAGCCATTTATGTCTAAACTATATTTGAAAAAACCATTTTTTGTACAAATAAAATTTAAAAAGCTGCTTTTGGACAAAATAACATTAATGGAAGCCATTTTTAGTCAAAATAAAATTGTAAAGTATCATTTTGGATCAAAGAGCTTTTTAGGCAAAATAAAGTTCGAAGAAGCACTCAATTTTTGATTCGATACAAATTCAGAAGGGTTATTCTTTGTCCAAATTAAATCAAGAGAAGCAATTTAAATCTTATTGTTAGTTCAAATCAACTTTGGGGAAACCAGTTTTTGTACTATTGAACTCGCTAAAGTTCTACGAATCTACTTTGAAAGTTTTTACCAAAGCTCTTCATCTATTCTCAATTTGTTTACTTAAGGAAATTATTCAACTAAATATTCACAGAAATCATCTGTTAAATATGTAAATAAACAAAGCAAATGCATGGGGGGTTCAGATTAGATAGTAAAATCCAAAATAATTATGATTAATAAGTGAAATTTACACGTACGCTTTTTATCTAATCTATCACTCTCTTAGGTGAGATTTGTATCGAAATTTCGATTAGAAAATTATAACAACGTGTTATATAAACGAGTAAACCAAAATTCAAATATTTATCACAACTCCAAATGACCAACAACCTATTAGTAAATAATTACAACTATTACAAAAATACAAAAACGAAACGAAAAAAAAAAATAGTCGAGCAATTTATCTTGCAAGATCGAAATATTGCATATATATTGTACGTCACGTGTCTCTTGTCATTACATCATGGCTGCCACTAACAAAAACTTTAATAGTAAAATTAAACAGATTCCTAACCTGCAATTTATTAATATTTTGTGATCGTTTTAAAAATGAAAATGACAAACTTATAAAGGCCGCTTGACATAATGCAATACAACGTGCAAGAAATTGCATGCAAGTGTATACAAAACAGTAAAAGTAAACAAATTCCTAACCTCAAATTTTCTCTATTATTTTGTACTTAGTTTGCAACTTTCATGCAATAAAAATGACACAAAACCGATTTTGAAATAGTGGAATCAGTGTTATTATTTCAGTTATATACGAGGTATTATATAAGTTATTTTGTTCCTAGTTATTAATAAATTTTTAATTTTATGACGTAACTGCATAGATAATGTATACAGAGTGGGACAAATGTATTTGTACGGTCTTCAGTGTGACAGTGTTAATAATTTCGTTCTCTTAGCAATATGAATATTACTTACAGCCATACAGGACTGAATAGAAGTTTTTTTTTAACTAGAATCTCCTAAATTTGTTCACAAGGAGCTCTTTATGACATAATACAATTTGAGGAAGCCATTTTTTGTCCGATTTGATTATAGAACAGCCATTTTAGGAAGAAAATCCATCGAGAAGCCATTTTTCGTCCAAATTAATGTTTCAGCAGCCATTTTAGGAAGAATATCCATCGAGAAGCCATTTTTTGTCCAAATTAATGTTTCAGCAGCCATTTTAGGAAGAATATCCATCGAGAAGCCATTTTTTGTCCAAATTAATGTTTCAGCAGCCATTTTAGGAAGAATATCCATCGAGAAGCCATTTTTTGTCCAAATTAATGTTTCAGCAGCCATTTTAGGAAGAATAGTCATCGAGAAGCCATTTTTTGTCCAAATTGAATTTAAAAAAACTTTTTACCATCAAATAATACTTGAGGAAGCCATTTTTTGTCCAAATTAAATTTCAAAATGCTCTTTAAGAAAGAAAAGTTTTGAGAAAAGCATTTTTTGTTCAAATTAAATTTGAAAAAGCTTTTTACCATCAAATAATACTTGAGGAAGCCATTTTTTGTGCAAATTAAATTTCAAAATGCTCTTTAAGAAAGAAAAGTTTTGAGAAAAGCATTTTTTGTTCAAATTAAATTTGAAAAAGTTTTTTACCACCAAATAATACTTGAGGAAGCCATTTTTTGTCCAAATTAAATGTCAAAAAGTTCTTTAAGAAAGAAAAATTTTGAGAAAAGCATTTTTTGTTCAAATTAAATTTGAAAAAGCTCTTTAAGAACTTTGAGGAACATATTTTTGGTCCAAATTAAATTTGAGGACACCATTTTTTGACGAAATTAAATGACAAGGAGTTCCTTATGACATAATACAATTTGAGGAAGCCATTTTTTGTCCAAACTAAATTGAAAAAACTCCTTAGAACCAAATGTAACTTAAGGAAGAAATGTTTGATCCAAATTAAATTTGAGGACACCATTTTGTGACGAAATTAAATTTGAAAAAAATATTTTTTGAAAGAATCTTATTTCAGAAGTCATTTTATGTCCAAAGTAAATTGGACAAAGCTCATCAGGATAAACTAAAAGCTTAGGTAGCCATTTATGTCCAAACTATATTTGGAAAAACCATTCTTTGTACAAATAAAATTTAAAAAGCTGCTTTTGGACAAAATAAAATTTGGAGAAGCCACTTGTACTCGAAATAAAATTGGAAAGTATCATTTTGGCACAAAGAGCTTTTTAGGCAAAAAGAAGTTCGAAGAAGCCATTTTTCGTCCAAATCAAATGTCAAAGACTTCCTTATGTCATAATACAATTTGAGGAAGCCATTTTTTGTACGATTTGATTATAGAACAGCCATTTTAGGAAGAAAATCCATCGAGAAGCCATTTTTTGTCCAAATTAATGTTTCAGCAGCCATTTTAGGAAGAAAATCCATCGAGAAGCCATTTTTTTTCCAAATTGATGTTTCAGCAGTCATTTTAGGAAGAATATCCATCGAAAAGCCATTTTTTGTCCAATTTAATGTTTCAGCAGCCATTTTAGGAAGAAAATCCATCGAGAAGCCATTTTTTGTCCAAATTAATGTTTCAGCAGCCATTTTAGGAAGAAAATCCATCGAGAAGCCATTTTTTGTCCAAATTAATGTTTCAGCAGCCATTTTAGGAAGAAAATCCATCGAGAAGCCATTTTTTGTCCAAATAAGCAACAAACAATTCTTATAATTCATAATTTAAACTTAAACTCTGTACTCTAGTACTTTTTTTGACTAAATAATATACGCCGCTTAATATTCCAAACAATTTTGTACAAATAGAATGAGCAGAGATACAACGAAAGTGTTTTGTAGGTATAAATTTGAGGATATGAGCGTTTTATTTCCTTTTCATGGTATCACAAACATCGTCCAATTGAAAAATGGTTTATGCACACAAAAAAGAAAAGAAGAAGTGGCGAAAATTAGGGGTATACACTCGTTTCCACGCAGATTTTTCACTCGGACGGGTGAAATAAAAAGATAGAGTGCTAGGGTGCCAATTACCTTTTTTACGATTCAGTATAAACATGTGTCGCTTGAAAGCGAGCAAACAAAGGTCTATCATAAAGTTTTAAGACATATTTTATAACATAGGTACGCGTATGTACGTATAAATACAATGAGATTCAAAATTTGCAATTTTCAATTTTTTAAACACGGAATTTACAATCTAAAAATTAAATATTATAAATATAACTACCCCATTTTGCTAAATTAATAATTCAATCTATTGTAGAATGTAAAAAATGATCATTTACATTATTTAATATCATTTTATATACGGGGTGGGCAACTAAGTAACGCCGTCGTTAAAATATTTAATAATATGAATTTAACAAGCAAAATTTTTAACGTATAGTATTTTTCATAATTTAATCGATTTCTTCTACACTTTCTCCGCATTTTTTGTTGTATAAATTTCACTCTATCTCTTCAAATAAGACGTAGGGGAGAGTGGGAATATTGTTATGAAAAAATGACTGTAAGTCCGGTTCTGTTTAACCAATTTTTATAAACTTGATATTGTTTGAAAGAACTTTCGTCCATTAATACAAAATATATAAATTCTAAGCAATTTAATAAGGAACGTGGATGCTAGAGGGCGTTGTTTCATATATTTTAGATATTACGATTTCTATTCAAATATTATAAATCTAGGTACCCCATTTAGCTAAATTGGTAATTAAATCTATTGTAGAATGTAAAAAATGATCATTTACATTATTTAATATTAGTTTATATACGGGGTGGACAACTAAGAAACCCTGTCGTTAAAATATTTAATAATATGAATTTAACAAGCAAAATTTTTAACGTATACTCGATTAAATAGTATTTTTCATAATTTAATCGATTTCTTCTACACTTTCTCCGCATTTTTTGTTGTATAAATTTCACTCTATCTCTTCAAATAAGACGTAGGGGAGAGTGGGAATATTGTTATGAAAAAATGTCTGTAAGTCCGGTTCTGTTTAACCGATTTTTATAAACTTGATATTGTTTGAAAGAACTTTCGTCCATTAATACAAAATATATAAATTCTAAGCAATTTAATAAGGAACGTGGATGCTAGAGGGCGTTGTTTCATATATTTTAGATATTACGATTTCTATTCAAATATTATAAATCTAGGTACCCCATTTAGCTAAATTGGTAATTAAATCTATTGTAGAATGTAAAAAATGATCATTTACATTATTTAATATTAGTTTATATACGGGGTGGACAACTAAGAAACCCTGTCGTTAAAATATTTAATAATATGAATTTAACAAGCAAAATTCTTAACGTATACTCGATTAAATAGTATTTTTCATAATTTAATCGATTTCTTCTACACTTTCTCCGCATTTTTTGTTGTATAAATTTCACTCTATCTCTTCAAATAAGACGTAGGGGAGAGTGGGAATATTGTTATGAAAAAATGTCTGTAAGTCCGGTTCTGTTTAACCGATTTTTATAAACTTGATATTGTTTGAAAGAACTTTCGTCCATTAATACAAAATATATAAATTCTAAGCAATTTAATAAGGAACGTGGATGCTAGAGGGCGTTGTTTCATATATTTTAGATATTACGATTTCTATTCAAATATTATAAATCTAGGTACCCCATTTAGCTAAATTGGTAATTAAATCTATTGTAGAATGTAAAAAATGATCATTTACATTATTTAATATTAGTTTATATACGGGGTGGACAACTAAGAAACCCTGTCGTTAAAATATTTAATAATATGAATTTAACAAGCAAAATTTTTAACGTATACTCGATTAAATAGTATTTTTCATAATTTAATCGATTTCTTCTACACTTTCTCCGCATTTTTTGTTGTATAAATTTCACTCTATCTCTTCAAATAAGACGTAGGGGAGAGTGGGAATATTGTTATGAAAAAATGTCTGTAAGTCCGGTTCTGTTTAACCGATTTTTATAAACTTGATATTGTTTGAAAGAACTTTCGTCCATTAATACAAAATATATAAATTCTAAGCAATTTAATAAGGAACGTGGATGCTAGAGGGCGTTGTTTCATATATTTTAGATATTACGATTTCTATTCAAATATTATAAATCTAGGTACCCCATTTAGCTAAATTGGTAATTAAATCTATTGTAGAATGTAAAAAATGATCATTTACATTATTTAATATTAGTTTATATACGGGGTGGACAACTAAGAAACCCTGTCGTTAAAATATTTAATAATATGAATTTAACAAGCAAAATTTTTAACGTATACTCGATTAAATAGTATTTTTCATAATTTAATCGATTTCTTCTACACTTTCTCCGCATTTTTTGTTGTATAAATTTCACTCTATCTCTTCAAATAAGACGTAGGGGAGAGTGGGAATATTGTTATGAAAAAATGACTGTAAGTCCGGTTCTGTTTAACCGATTTTTATAAACTTGATATTGTTTGAAAGAACTTTTTCGTATTAATACGAAATATGTTAATTCTAAGCAATTTAATTAGGAACGTGAGTGCTAGAGGGCGTTGTTTCATATTTTATAGATATTAAGATTTCTTTTGAAATATTATAAATATAACTACCCTATTTTGCTAAATTAATAACTCAATCTATTGTAGAATGTAAGAAACGATCATTTACAATATTTAATTTGAGTTTTTATACGGGGTGGACAACTAAGAAACGCCGTCGTTAAAATATTTAATAATATGAAATTAACAAGCAAAATTATTTAACGTATACTCGATTAAATAGTATTTTTCAATATTTAATCGATTTCTTCTACACTTTCTCCGCATTTTTTGTTGTATAAATTTCACTCTATCTCTTCAAATAAGACGTAGGGGAGAGTGGGAATATTGTTATGAAAAAATGTCTGTAAGTCCGGTTCTGTTTAACCGATTTTTATAAACTTGATATTGTTTGAAAGAACTTTTTCGTATTAATACGAAATATGTTAATTCTAAGCAATTTAATTAGGAACGTGAGTGCTAGAGGGCGTTGTTTCATATTTTATAGATATTAAGATTTCTTTTGAAATATTATAAATATAACTACCCTATTTTGCTAAATTAATAACTCAATCTATTGTAGAATGTAAGAAACGATCATTTACAATATTTAATTTGAGTTTTTATACGGGGTGGACAACTAAGAAACGCCGTCGTTAAAATATTTAATAATATGAAATTAACAAGCAAAATTATTTAACGTATACTCGATTAAATAGTATTTTTCAATATTTAATCGATTTCTTCTACACTTTCTCCGCATTTTTTGTTGTATAAATTTCACTCTATCTCTTCAAATAAGACGTAGGGGAGAGTGGGAATATTGTTATGAAAAAATGTCTGTAAGTCCGGTTCTGTTTAACCGATTTTTATAAACTTGATATTGTTTGAAAAAACTTTTTCGTATTAATACGAAATATGTTAATTCTAAGCAATTTAATTAGGAACGTGAGTGCTAGAGGGCGTTGTTTCATATTTTATAGATATTAAGATTTCTTTTGAAATATTATAAATATAACTACCCTATTTTGCTAAATTAATAACTCAATCTATTGTAGAATGTAAGAAACGATCATTTACAATATTTAATTTGAGTTTTTATACGGGGTGGACAACTAAGAAACGCCGTCGTTAAAATATTTAATAATATGAAATTAACAAGCAAAATTATTTAACGTATACTCAATTAAATAGTATTTTTCATGATTTAATCGAATTCTGCAACAAATTCCCCGCATTTTTTGTTTTATAAATTTTAGTCTATCTCTTCAAATAAGACGTAGGGGAGAGTGGGAATATTGTTATGAAAAAATGTCTGTAAGTCCGGTTCTGTTTAACCGATTTTTATAAACTTGATATTATTTGAAAGAACTTTCGTGCACATGATTTATTTAATGAACTATTTTCATTTATTTCCTCATTGAGTTTTTCTATATTTACAAATTCGCCTTCTAGAAGTAGGCTTAAAATTCCGGAAATAGTTTTTCGGGGTCGTTTTTAGTTTTGTCTCGAGTGACTCATAATTTCAACACATTTTTAAAAAAATTACTGGAGGTATTGCCTTATTGTATTATTTATTTTTTCAACCCTCCCGGCAAAAATAAATGACATGTATACAATTTCTGGAACCGAAACACTGTTTAAACCGCCAGTCTCTGAAGACGTTAACTTGGTTATCGAAACGCGCGTGTAATATTGTGAGTATCGGTGTAGTAATGGTGTAGTATTGGTGTAGTAATGGTGTAGTGATGGTGTATACATAGAAAATGTCATCCATTACAAAAAATAATCTTCGATTCTTATCAAGACAGACTAGATATTGAAACTAGAGATCCGAGACACAAATAACAACCCCAAGAAATTGTTTCTTGTGAAAAGGTTTGAAAGATGTAATAACTACCAAAATATACAGAGTGGTTCTCGTATAAATTAATGATACTGATAATAATAAGTAGAATTGATTCGATGATTTTTGTTGTAACTTACGTGTAGAAATCCTCCGACTCCGAAATACATCGTGTAAGAAACAACGCAAGACGAAATAAAATAAAAGGAAAAGTTTGTTAATCTCAGATTTTCTATAGAAATACTATTCCACATTATCGAAGTCTCGCTTAGAGATCGACCAGTGGCATAACCTAGTTGTTTCCTAAGATGTACGAACAAATTTACCCAGTCGCCTAAAATAAAAAATAAAACATCTTAATGCAAAGTTCGAGGTACAATCTTTAGGGGTTCATTAAATTAGTTTACGAACTTGTTTCAAGCTCTAGTTACGGCACAGAAAATAAATTAGATCAATTCGAAACTAGAACTAAATAATAATATTCATTATTGTAGTTTACATAGAAAAAAAAACACCGTAGAAATTCCCCTGGCAAGCAGAAGTTTCGTAACATTTTATTAGAATTTGTATAAGAAAAATCCTGACTGAGTTTACTAGATCTATATCCAAAAATTTGATCGGAAAAGGAAGTTAAAACGTTCAGATTAAAAATGTGTACGAGATTTGACACCCAAGACTATTTGAATCTCACTTAGCCACGTCACTGTTTATCGCAGACTGTCTGGTACGCATATTTCGAAGAAATTGTGTACAAACGCGTTCCGACAGCTTCGGCCATTCATATTTGGTATTTGAATAATTATATCGCAACAGGACGTTTCTAAAAAGACGCGAGGTGGTGATTCTTGGTCTTGGTTTACCAAGCGTCCAGTACGAGGCATCAAAGGCACCAAATACAATTTGAAAATATATAAAAAAAAACTATTTCACTGATGTATTGTTTGGTGATTGAGATCGAGAAATTAAGATTTTCTTTATTTATTTTTCTCAAATTTACGCTCCAATATTTTGAGTTGTAAAAGTTACTGGTCATTCCTTACTGATTCACAAACAATTCGAGTTATTTTCACAAGAAATGGATATACACTAGCTTAACGGAATGTTTGGGGAAACTTAAGTAATTTTCGTTGCGAAAAAATCTTTCCTAAACGAGGTGGTTTAGTAAATTGATGTTCCGAGTTGAAGATTTTGTAAAAACATGTTCTCAATCTTGATAATACCGGATTTTAGTGCCTTTAATTTCAATAATTATCTATGTATGTTGATGTAAATTTAAGATTTTTAGCTCCAGCATATCAAATTTAGCATCTCCGAGCTATGGGAAACAAAATTTTAGTCCATTGAAAAGTTATAATTGGGGTTGCGTTATTTTTTATTTTTTTATGTTTAGGGGGGTCGGTGTAAAGCTAAAACCAAGTTTGCGGGGTCGCCACCCTTGTCCCACGGCCGCCATCTTGAACATAGTGGTTGAAATGGTTTTTACGATATATCTCTTAAACTATTTATTCGATAAAAAAAATTTGTTAACATTTTTTGTTGCAAATTAAATTCTCTACAACTTTGCTCCGGTAACTTTTTGTCGTAAAACTATAAATAAAAAAGTTATAAGCGAAAATCTTGAGAAATTCCAGAAAAAAATTTATATTTTTCGATGTAACTTTTTTTTATAATTTTACGAAAAAATGATATCTGTCCATTTTTGTAGATCGTTTTTTGAGGAACAACTTTTATTTGCATCATTTTTTCATTAAGTCAATAGCTAAAGTTTTACAGCGCTCCGAAGTGAGTACTATTTTTCAGTACTCTTAACAATACCTATATTATACGTGTGTACTAATAATATGTCATCAGTTATTGTTTTTATTTTTATTTTTTTATTTTGTTGTTATTATACAAATTTTGCAATATTATTAATAATTAATTATTAATTAATTATTTTTATTATATATATATACATAACTTTTTTATTTATAGATCTACGACAAAAAGTTACTGGACCAAAGTTGTAGAGAATTTAATTTGCAACAAAAAATGTTAACAAATTTTTTTTATCAAATAAATAGTTTAAGAGATATATCGTAAAAACCATTTCAACCCCTATTTTCAAAATGGCGGCCGTGGGACAAAGGTGGCGACCCCGCAAACTTGGTTTTAGCTTGACACTGACCCCCCTACACATCAAAAAAATAAAATTGCGATTTTTAAAAGGTGATAAATCAAACGAAATATTGAAGAAGTTTCTAACTAGACATATACATAAAATACAAGCTTTCGCAAGGAAAGTTTAAAACCTCGATTTAAAATCTCGACTAAAATGATACCTGATATAATAATAACAAAAACCTAGGTTTTTTCACGATTCTTTATTTGTAAGAGGCTAAATATGAAACTTAATTTCCCTATAGACTAAGACAAAAGATAAATTTGGCAACGATGTTATTTTAAAATGTTTCTATATGAGAATACGCGTTTTAAAGTATAAACAATCGTTTATAATATAATTTTTGTTCACAAAATTGAATGATGTCAATTTTTTTTGTTCCGAACAAAGATTCGTACTTACCATTTATTGATATTCCAACTAAAAAAGTAGCAACTGTCGCTATAACCTTTCCAACGCTAGTTGGTACTTTATTCCATATTCTAGAAACTATTTTATCGTATTTTTCCAACCAAGTCACCGACATAGGATCGAATATTACGTTACTACTATCTTCGATGTGCCCCCCGTTGCTGTTTTGATATTTTTTTTGTCTGTTTTTTTTCGCCATTGTGCGACGTGCTGTTCACACACTGTCGCGATTCAAATCTTCCTTATAAATTTCATTTATCTAAATCCGAATAAGTTTTTTTTTTATAAATCAGAAGTATGAGATTATTTCGCTTTGCATACTTGAATGGTTAGAGATAAAATAAGAATAACCTTCGGACCTAATTGTCCACATTTTCAATTAATTGTGGGAAACGAGAATATTCAATAAAAACCTTCGCTAAATTCCACTCGAACGATAATTTTTAATAAAGTATAATATGGAACATACATCGATCGTTATCAGTACATATGTAAAAAAAACTATACAATTATATGTAGTACTACATAAATTTGTATAGTACTTCATATAATACAAAGTAACATTTAACATTATTACTAACTGTCTTATCTAAAATTATATATTATAATGCATATGAGATAACCTGGTAACAAAGTTCATATTAAAATAATTCATATGAATCGTTATGAGTAGAAAACAATTATTCCATTCCGTAAACGCACAAAAAATTTACAAGTTACTAAACAATTTATAGTCTAGACACAATTCTCAGTATTTCAAAAAAAAAATAAATGTTTGTAGCGTCATCTTCTAGAGGGCTACATAACCTCTAACTGACGTATATCTAAATAAGCAGATTACTTCATAATATACAGAAAATGACAGTTATAATATTTTGTTTATCATTGAATAAATACAATAGATACATCGTTTAATGAATATTTAGAGAAATTACGTTATTACAGTATTCATAATATATAAAATAAGTCTTAGAATTAAAAAAAAAAAAAACAAATAAAAAAGGTAGTAACGCCATCCTAGATAAAATTACGTAACTACTAAATGACACATACCTACAGAAAATGGTGGTTGTTTTCCTTCCATTGTTTTTTCCTCTTTTTTACAAAATATAATATTTATATCAATAAACTCAATAATCAACTGATATTTGATAAAAATCAAACATTCCATAAGAATTTATAATCGTAGGAATAATTCAAAAGATACAAAACGCCATCTTTCATATAATTACATAACTTCGAATAGACATATATGTAGATACTGTTATCACTCTATATATTTAGCCACAAATTATTAAATTACATCGTTTTTATCGTGTTAAAACTAAATATAATGGAATTAAGAATCACCAGAGATTTTGTAATCTGAATAATATTGAAATGAATCAAATGGAGCGTTAGCGCCATCTATGAAATAATTATTCACGGAAGTTTTCCCAATAATTTTAATTCAGTTGAACTATAACACTTTTAAAATCCTGATTGTATAATTAATTCGAAGAAACACATTGAGTTTTAAATTTTTATGTAGAGAATTGTCTGAAAGTATTAAATTTTTTCTGTTATTAAACGTGACAAAATGTTTTAGCCGCCATCTATCCAGATTTAATAGTACTGAGATGAGACATTCGCAATTTCCTGTAAAACGATTCTTTTTGTTTGAAGTAGTATAATTATTTCAAAGATAGCGCTGCAGATTTCTTCTCTTTATTTTTTATTTATTGAAAATAAATAGGCCAGTCGAAATTTGTTATGAAAATAAAAAATATTAATAACCTGGAGGAAATAAAAACATTATTATCTTGAATTATTTAGAATTTATTGGAAATATCGTTTTTATAGTTGAAAATTTTTTAATAACAAACTACTTTATTGAAAATATAATAAAAAAAATCTCAGTATTTTCATATAGGCGAACCAATAACTACTCATTATGGCAAAAATTTTCTGATACAACTTTTTTCTTTGCCACTCTATAAATTTGCGAAAATTGACCAGGCTATAAATACATTCAAGTTTTATAACCTGTTGAGATTATTTGCAGTTTTCGCTAATACAATTCTGACAAAATGTTATAGATATTATAGAACAATCTCAAAGATGGCGCTGCATATTTTATTCATTTAATCTAAAATTATTTTATCTCAATGAATATTACATTACTCATTATATATTTCAAATATTTTTTGTATAACAGAGAAAATATTTGGAACGATGAATAGTTTTTATTAATTTCATTTTGTAACGAAAAAGATATCTGCTTATTTTCAGGCATATATTAGTTATAGCTTATGCTATTGTTTGTAAGAGGGCGCTACACATTATATTTATGTCAACTGAAATATTTTATTATTCGTTCATCAAATATATTGCATATTATGCACCATATATTTCACAGATTTTTGAAAAATTGTGAAAATATATGAAACGATTAACATAAATATCATTTTCTTTAAATAGTATCGAGAAAGAAATCTGCTTATTTTGACGGATATAGTAGGTACAGCTTATGCTCTTGTTTGTAAGATGGCAATACATATTCTATTTATGTAAACTATAATATTTTATTAAACGTCTTTCGAATATTATATTATGCACTATATATTTCAAAAATTTTGTGATAAATTGGGAAAATTTATGAAACCATAAACATAAATATTATCATTTTTAGATGGTATAGAGGTAGAAATCTGCTTATTTTGACGCTTATAATAGATGTAGGTTATGCTATTTTTTGCGAGATGACGCTACGCATTATATTTATGTAAACTGTAATATTTTATTAATCGTTCATTCAATATTATATTATGCACTATATATTTCAAGGATTTTGTGAAAAATGTTAAACTATATGAAACGATAAACATAAATATTATCATTTTTAGATGGTATAGAGGTAGAAATCTGCTTATTTTGACGCACGAATTAGGTATAGGTTATGCTATAATTTGTAAGATGGCGATACACATTCTATTTATGTAAACTGTAATATTTTATTAAACGTCTCTCGAATATTATATTATGCACTATATATTTCAAAAATTTTGTGATAAATTGGGAAAATTTATGAAACCATAAACATAAATATTATCATTTTTAGATGGTATAGAGGTAGAAATCTGCTTATTTTGACGCTTATAATAGATGTAGGTTATGCTATTTTTTGCGAGATGACGCTACGCATTATATTTATGTAAACTGTAATATTTTATTAATCGTTCATTCAATATTATATTATGCACTATATATTTCAAGGATTTTGTGAAAAATGTTAAACTATATGAAACGATAAACATAAATATTATCATTTTTAGATGGTATAGAGGTAGAAATCTGCTTATTTTGACGCACGAATTAGGTATAGGTTATGCTATAATTTGTAAGATGGCGATACACATTCTAGTTATGTAAACTGTAATATTTTATTAAACGTCTCTCGAATATTATATTATGCACTATATATTTCAAAAATTTTGTGATAAATTGGGAAAATTTATGAAACCATAAACATAAATATTATCATTTTTAGATGGTATAGAGGTAGAAATCTGCTTATTTTGACGCTTATAATAGATGTAGGTTATGCTATTTTTTGCGAGATGACGCTACGCATTATATTTATGTAAACTGTAATATTTTATTAATCGTTCATTCAATATTATATTATGCACTATATATTTCAAGGATTTTGTGAAAAATGTTAAACTATATGAAACGATAAACATAAATATTATCATTTTTAGATGGTATAGAGGTAGAAATCTGCTTATTTTGACGCACGAATTAGGTATAGGTTATGCTATAATTTGTAAGATGGCGATACACATTCTAGTTATGTAAACTGTAATATTTTATTAAACGTCTCTCGAATATTATATTATGCACTATATATTTCAAAAATTTTGTGATAAATTGGGAAAATTTATGAAACCATAAACATAAATATTATCATTTTTAGATGGTATAGAGGTAGAAATCTGCTTATTTTGACGTTTATAATAGATGTAGGTTATCCTATTTTTTGTGAGATGGCGCTACACATTATATTAATGTCAACTGAAATATTTTATTAATCATTCATTAAATATTATATCAAGCACTATATATTTCATATATTTTATGAAAATATAGAAACAATAAATAGTTTTTATAAATATCACTTCATATTAATTATATTAACATAAATTATTTTCGTTTATATTTTAGTTGTGTGGTTAACTTGAAGATGGCGCTACTAATTCAATGAGTTCTCGAATACTAAGTATTTTATTATTTATTTATAAGAGATTATATATATTAAGTATAATACAGAGCTAATCAACAAGATAATTATGTAGATGTTAAATAGGATTTATTGCTAAAGCCCCTATATCCACTTAATATATTTATCATCAATTTATTTTCATAAGACTTCGGCAAAAACAAACATATATATTATAGTTGATGATCATTAATAGTTCCGCAGAGATAGTAGTAGGGTGCCGCAGGTGCGTTTAATAAATTTTCTCCCATCGTCTGATCCATTCTAATATTCATCCTTCCAGCGTGTTGCGTTGCGGCTTCAGCTGAATACATATGTATATATATATATCGAGCAAGTTGTTCCTGTCAGTTGTCCGTACGGCGCAGTCAGGCTGTCAGTTAACTGTCTGGTTTACATGTCTGTCGGGCGTGAGCCTGACATCATGATTATAGTTGATAGCCCGCAAAAATTTCGATCTGCATTTTATCAACTACGCGATTTGCATACGCACGCACAGAATCGGCCTCTTATACAACGAGAAGAAGCTTTTATACCATCACAAGTTCCTGATTTTTGATACGAGGGTTAACGAGAGAGTATTGAAGATGCGGAAATTTCGAAAATTATATTCAAACTAATGTTGAATATCACTTCTAGATTTGATCTATTAAATTTTGGATAAAGTGCGAGGAAAAGTTGGAACGAGTACCCAGAAAAAAGGACGAGGAACATCGGATTTTATATTCGTTTTTAGGGATCAAAATTGGGATTCTTTGAATCGAATTTTCTACCAAAAATTGGTTTTTCGAGTCTATTTGTTGAAAAATTGGATTTTCGAGTCTATTTGTTGAAAAATTGGCGTTTAATTTGCTTATAAACGGACCCTTTTACTTTCCTGGATTCTGTGGTTCAAAAATTGGTTTTATTATTTTTATTGTGTCACAAAATGGACTTTTTCGAATAAAATTCGTTCAAAAATCGGCATTCTGTGGTTCTATTCGATCAAAATTGGGGTTTTTGAATTGAATGTTTACCAAAAATCGGCTTTTCAAGTCTATTTGTTCAAAAATTAGCATTTTATGGATCTATTTGATCAAAATAGGGGTATTTTGAATTGAATTTTTACCAAAAATTGGCTTATCAAGACTATTCGATCAAAAATTGGCTTATTAAGTCTATTTGTGCAAAAATTGGCATTCTGTGGTTGAATTTGATCAAAATTGAAGGAGAAGAAGCTTTTATTCCATCACAAGTTCCTGATTTTTGATACGAGGGTTAACGAGAAAGTATTGAAGATGCGAAAATTTCAAAAATTATACTCAAACTAATGTAGAATTTGGGACGAAGAAACATTGTTTGAGGGACGATATAATGTTTAACAATATTTAAGAAAACGTGAAAATTATATCACTCCTAGATTTGATCTATTAAATTTTGGATAAAGTGCGAGGAAAAGTTGGAACGAGTACACAGAAAAAATGACGAGGAACATCGGATTTTATATTCGTTCTTATGGATCAAAATTGGGATTCTTTGAATTGAATTTTCTAGTCTACTTGTTCAAAAATTGGTATTCTGTGGTTCTATTTTATCAAAATTGGGGGTTTTTGGATTGAATTTTTACCAAAAATTGGCTTATCAAGACTATTTGTTCAAAAATTGGCTTATTAAATCTATTTGTCCAAAAATTGGGTATCTGTGGTTCAAAAATTGGTTTTATAATTGTAATTGTGTCACAAAATTTACTTTTTCGAATAAAATTCGTGCAAAAATTGGCATTCTGTGGTTCTATTCGATCAAAATTGGGGTTTTTGAATTGAATTTTTACCAAAAATTGGCTTATCAAGACTATTCGATCAAAAATTGGCTTATTAAGTCTATTTGTGCAAAAATTGGCATTCTGTGGTTGAATTTGATCAAAATTGAAGGAGAAGAAGCTTTTATTCCATCACAAGTTCCTGATTTTTGATACGAGGGTTAACGAGAAAGTATTGAAGATGCGAAAATTTCAAAAATTATACTTAAACTAATGTAGAATTTGGGACGAAGAAACATTGTTTGAGGGACGATATAATGTTTAACAATATTTAAGAAAACGTGAAAATTATATCACTCCTAGATTTGATCTATTAAATTTTGGATAAAGTGCGAGGAAAAGTTGGAACGAGTACACAGAAAAAATGACGAGGAACATCGGATTTTATATTCGTTGACCTAAAATCAATTGATTTTAGGTCAAGAAGATTTAGAAACATTGCACGAGCTCGACAAATGGGATTCTGGGCTTAGAAAAATCCCCATTAGATACAGATAAAACACAAATAACACCCCGAAAAATTAATATTTGTTCAAGAATCGTTAGGAGAAGTTTTATCGTTTCCCGTTTTTTTCGTTGAACTATATTTGATATAAAAATTCGATAAAATGTTGTTATCGCCTGTACTAAAAGAAGTAAAAAGATGGGGCCGACAGAATTTGAGAGCGATGAGGCAGGCCGTACGTCTTGGCTTTCCACCCGAGTCTTTCTCGGACTGTGAAAAATCACCCTCACGCTTGTAATGCTTGAGAAACGGCGAATGTAAGCGAGTGCCTAAAAGAAACCGTTCATCTTCCCTATTTATATCTGTCTAGATGACATGTATATGTATGTACGTAGACACGTCTCATTTACCCGCCGGAGCGTATAATTCCTCAACACTATCGGAGGATGACTGTAAATTTAAATTCGGCAACGTATTTTATAGTTTGTTGCCGTTCCGTTTGTAAAATGGAAATTTATTTATGATTTCTCGTTTTTAATAACGAAAAAGATTGATGTTACTATGAATATATTTATAAGGGTAGTACAGCTTTAAGTTATTGACTGTGGGAGTTTGATTTATATACACAGATTTCGGTTTTAATGGACAATCATTATATCAATCCAATCGGCCTTAAATTACAATTACCATACATTTCTAAACCTTATCATATCTTGCAACGGCCGTTTTTGCTTTATTTCTTCGCGAATAAATAAAATAGTTTTTCCTTTTCCAAGATTAATGGAAATTATCCCAAAAAAACCAACACCATGACCTGGACTGCAGATGGAACAGTCTTTGTCTTCTTTGGAGCCGGTTCTACCTGGTTCAATCCATTGTTTTGATTGTTCTTTTGATTCGGGTGTGGAGATCCACGTAGAGCCACGTTTCATCCGGTTCACCCGATGGAAACATCTTTTGTTTTTGTATTTTGTGCACAGGTTTCTTCTCATTACCAAATTTTCAGTTAATATGCGACGTATTTCACTTTTTGAAATGCATACTATGTCTAATACATCGCGCACTTTCAGTCGACGATTATCCAGTACCGCTTTAAGCCTATTTATTCAAAAATTGTCATTCTGCAACTCAATTTAATCAAAATTGGGGTTCTTTGAATGAAATTTTATAAAATAAATACCAAAAATAGGTTTTTCAAGTATATTTGTTTAAAAATTGGTTTTATAATTGTGATTTTGTCACAAAATGGAATTTTTCGTCAAACATTTGTTCAAAAATTGACATTCCATGGTTCTATTTGATCAAAATTGGGGTTTTTTAATTGAATTAATACCAAAAATTGGCTCTTCAAGACTATTTGTTCAAAGTTGGCGTTAAATTTGGTAATAAATGGACCCTTTTATTTTCTTGGATTTTCTAAAATCAGTTCTATCTATTTATTCCAAAAATGGGTTTCTGTGGTTCAAAAATAGGTTCTATAATAATATTTTTTCCAAAAAATGAGCTCTTTCGAATAAAATACAAAAATTGGCATTCTGAAGTTCTACTTGATCAAAACTAGGGTTCTCTGGATTGAATTTTTACCAAAAATTGGCTTTTCAAGACTATTTGTTCAGAAATTGGGTTTTCAAGTCTATTTGTTCAAAAATTGGGTATCTGTGGTTCAAAAATTGGTTTTATCATTGTAATTGTGTCACAAAATAGATTTTTTTGAATAAAATTCGTTCAAAAATTGGCATTTTGTGGTTCTGTTTGATCAAAATTGGGGTTCTTTGGATTGAATTTCTACCAAAAATTGGCTTAACAAGACTATTTGTTCAGAAATTGGCTTTTCAAGTCTATTTGTTCAAAAATTGGATTTCTGTGGTTCAAAAATTGGTTTTATCATTGTAATTGTGTCACAAAATGAAACTTTTCGTCAAAAATTGGCATTTTATGGTTCTATTCGAAGAAAATTAGGATTCTTTGAATTGAATTTTCACCAAAAATTAGCTTTTCAAGTCTCTTTGCTCTAAAATTGGGATTCTGTGGTTAAAAAATTGGTTTTATGATAATAATTTTTTTAAAAAATGAGCTTTTCCTAATCAAATTCAAAAATTGGCGTTACAATTTGATAAAAATTGGGATTCTTTCAATTGAATTATAACCAAAAATTGGCTTTATAATTATAATTTTGTCAGAAAATTGAATCTTTCGGTTCATATTTTGTCAAAAATTATCTCTTTAAGCCTATTTATTCAAAAATTTTCATCCTGCGATTCAATTTAATCAAAATTGGGGTTCTTTGAATCGAATTTTCTACCAAAAATAGGTTTTTCAAGCCTATTTATTGAAAAATTGGGTTTTCGTGGTTCAAAAATTGGTTCTATTGTTATATTTTTTTCAAAAAATTGACTTTTACGAATAACATTCAAAAATTGGCAATCTGTGGTTCGATTTGATCAAAAATGGCGCTCTTTGAATTGAATTTTTTCCAAAAATTGGCTTTATAATTATAATTTTGTCACTAACTTGAATTTTTCACTTTACATTTCATCAAAAATTAGCTTTTTAAACCTATTTGTTAAAAAATTGTCATTCTGCGACTCAATTTAATCAAAATTTGGATTTTTTCAATATAATTTCTTACCAAAAATTGGTTTTTAAGTCTATTTGTTCAAAAATTGGCGTTCAATTTGGTTATAAATGGACCCTATATAGAAAGTTTGTTATTTTTTGTTCATTTTGGTCGTAAAATGGTTTTTTAAGAATGAATTTTTAAAAAATTGCTTTGTACAGAACGGCTTTTCAAATTTGGTGTTAACAAAAATTGGTTCAGTAACATTTGGTTTTTACTGTTTTATTTCATAGAAAATTGGCTTCTTTGAATACAACGTCATGTAAAATTGGATTTTTACGACTAATTTGAACAAAAAAATTCACTTTTCGATTTCAATGCGGTCAAAAAAGGTTTCTAAGTCTAATTTCTTTAAAAGTTTGGTTTTCTAAATTCATTTTTGTTATAAAATAGTTTGCTAAGTATCATTTATCTAAAAATCGGTTGATATGAATTTGGTTTGATCGAAAAATGGCTTTTTATATAATTTTGTCAAAAATTAGCTTTTTTCTGTTCAATTTAATCAAAAATTGATTCTTTTAGATGCGTTTTTAAGAAAAATCCTCTCCCCATTTGTTCGACCACTGCGATGCTGGTTTTCGTCTCGATTAAACTCTGCTACCCAATATTTCACTATCGATATCTAAGGAATAGTCTTATCCAGAGCAAAATCCAGTTCAGCTTTTATATTGGTCGGACTGAGACCTTTCAAATATCACGTAACTACCGCCATCTCTGATAATCAATTGAAACAAACGATAGAGTCGCATCGTTAAATTGAGACATCCCGTATATGAATTGTTACCGAATTACAGTTTCATATTGTATATCATTGGAATCGCAAGGTGATTCTTATTGCATTTTCCGGAAAAACGAAAGGAAAGTATTCGAAAGGGAACCGCGGAATATCGGTGCAGCTGTAGGTATATTCAGTGATGAATGGCCAGCACACGTTGCAGTAGATGGAAAGCAATATGTCCGTTGGAGAGAAGCAATAACCATTAGGTATCGGGGAAACTGCCCCATTTCGTATGACACAACCAGAATAAAGGAAAATTTATATCGAACGCCGTTCGGTATAAGTAAAACTCATAAAACCTATAATTTTTGGTAAATCTCTAACCTCGTACATTTCATTTTCGAGATTTTATTTAGCTTAACAAAATGATGCGTTAGAGACATTCAAACGTCATCGCATCTTTTCGGTTTTCATTTCATACGAGGGTAGTTGTAATTTTTGTATAAACTGCTCTGTTAGATAGCATAGAAAACAACCGGGATCGCGTAACCTCACTTTTTATCCATGAACGAGAATGACGTACCATCTTCAATATTCAAATAGCTTAGGTTAAGTTAAAAGTAAAAAGGGATACAACAAAAGTGATAAAATTGATCCTTGCGGTACTAGAGCATTGATGTGGTAAGGCCCTGCTATACCTTCGATTATTTTAACTTGAATTTTTACCAAAAATTGGCTTTTCAAGTCTACTTGTTCAAAAATAGGCATTTTAAGCTTCTATTTGATCAAAATATGGGTATTTTGAATTGAATTTTTACCAAAAATTGGCTTTTCAAGTCTACTTGTTCAAAAGTTGGTATTTTATGGATCTATTTGATCAAAATAGGGGTACTTTGAATTGAATTCTTACCAAAAATTGGGTTTTCGAGTCTATTTGTTCAAAAATAGGCATTTTATGGATATATTTGATCAAAATAGGGGTATTTTGAATTGAATTTTTACCAAAAATCGGCTTTTCAAGTCTATTTGTTCAAAAATTGGCATTTTATGGATCTATTTGATCAAAATAGGGGTATTTTGAATTGAATTTTTACCAAAAATTGGCTTTTTAAGTCTACTTGTTCAAAAATTGGCATTTTATGGATCTATTTGATCAAAATAGGGGTATTTTGAATTGAATGTTTACCAAAAATTGGCTTTTCAAGTCTATTTGTTCAAAAATTGGCATTTTATGGATCTATTTGATCAAAATAGGGGTATTTTGAATTGAATTTTTACCAAAAATTGGCTTTTCAAGTCTACTTGTTCAAAAGTTGGTATTTTATGGATCTATTTGATCAAAATAGGGGTACTTTGAATTGAATTCTTACCAAAAATTGGGTTTTCGAGTCTATTTGTTCAAAAATAGGCATTTTATGGATATATTTGATCAAAATAGGGGTATTTTGAATTGAATTTTTACCAAAAATCGGCTTTTCAAGTCTATTTGTTCAAAAATTGGCATTTTATGGATCTATTTGATCAAAATAGGGGTATTTTGAATTGAATTTTTACCAAAAATTGGCTTTTTAAGTCTACTTGTTCAAAAATTGGCATTTTATGGATCTATTTGATCAAAATAGGGGTATTTTGAATTGAATGTTTACCAAAAATTGGCTTTTCAAGTCTATTTGTTCAAAAATTGGCATTTTATGGATCTATTTGATCAAAATAGGGGTATTTTGAATTGAATTTTTACCAAAAATTGGCTTTTCAAGTCTATTTGTTCAAAAATTGGCATTATATGGATCTATTTGATCAAAATAGGGGTATTTTGAATTGAATGTTTACCAAAAATTGGCTTTTCAAGTCTACTTGTTCAAAAATTGGCATTTTATGGATCTATTTGATCAAAATAGAGGTATTTTGAATTGAATGTTTACCAAAAATTGGCTTTTCAAGTCTACTTGTTCAAAAATTGGCATTTTATGGATCTATTTGATCAAAATAGGGGTATTTTGAATTGAATGTTTACCAAAAATTGGCTTTTCAACTCTACTTGTTCAAAAATTGGCATTTTATGGATCTATTTGATCAAAATAGGGGTATTTTGAATTGAATGTTTACCAAAAATTGGCTTTTCAAGTCTATTTGTTCAAAAATTGGCATTTTATGGATCTATTTGATCAAAATAGGGGTATTTTGAATTGAATTCTCACTAAAAATTGGCTTTTCAAGTCTATTTGTTCAAAAATTGGCATTTTATGGATCTATTTGATCAAAATAGGGGTATTTTGAATTGAATTTTCACCAAAAATTGGCTTTTCAAGTCTACTTGTTCAAAAATTGGCATTTTATGTATCCATTTGATCAAAATAGGGGTATTTTGAATTGAATTTTTACCAAAAATTGGCTTTTCAAGTCTTCTTGTTCAAAAATTGGTATTTTACGGATCTATTTAATCAAAATCGGGGTTCTTTCAATTGAATTTTTACCAAAAATTTGCTTTTCAAGTCTACTTGTTCAAAAATTGGCATTATATGTATCCATTTGATCGAAATAGGGGTATTTTGAATTGAATTTTTACCAAAAATTGGCTTTTCAAGTCTTCTTGTTCAAAAATTGGCATCTTATGTATCCATTTGATCAAAATAGGGGTATTTTGAATTGAATTTTTACCAAAAATTGGCTTTTCAAGTTTACTTGTTCAAAAATTGGTATTTTACGGATCTATTTGATCAAAATAGGGGTTCTTTGAATTGAATTTTTACCAAAAATTGGCTTTTCAAGTCTACTTGTTCAAAAATTGGTATTTTACGGATCTATTTGATCAAAATCGGGGTTCTTTGATTTGAATTTTTTCCAAAAATTTACTTTTCAAGTCTTCTTGTTCAAAAATTGGTATTTTACGGATCTATTTGATCAAAATCGGGGTTCTTTGAATTGAATTTTTACCAAAAATTGGCTTTTCAAGTTTTCTTGTTCAAAAATTGGCATTTTATGTATCCATTTGATCAAAATAGGGGTATTTTGATTTGAATTTTTACCAATAATTGGCTTTTCAAGTCTTCTTGTTCAAAAATTGGTATTTTACGCATCAATTTGATCAAAATCGGGGTTCTTTGAATTGAATTTTTACCAAAAATTGGCTTTTCAAGTCTACTTGTTCAAAAATTGGTATTTTACGGATCTATTTGATCAAAATAGGGGTTCTTTGAATTTAATTTATTCAAATTAAGTTGAAAGTAAATATGGATTGAACAAAGGTGATAAAACTGATCCTAGCGGTACTCCAGCATTGATATGGTAAGGCCCTGCTATATCTTAGTAAATTTTAACGCAAAATTTTCTATTTATCAAATACAATTATAAGTTTACAAGTTAAACCCTCGAGCAATAAGGAATCAAAGTGTTTTCGAATGTTGATTACGACCATAAATGATTTATTTTCATCCTGAAAGTCTACTGAAGGGATTAGTTGATTGAATTTGAACCTTGTATTTTTTCTAATAACCTTATTTTTCACAAAAAACAAAAACTTTAATAATAATTGGCTTTTAAAACCAAAAAAATATGAAGTGTTTGGTTCGGAGGAGAAGAAAATTTCTTTTATAAACTTCCAGAAGACAATCTGTATTATGTGATAATTCTATTACTTTCGCATTTATTCTGACTATAATATTTTTGATTAAATGAATATTTATTTCGACTCAAGTCTTTTCAAACTACGAAACAAAGAAAAACCTCCACGAAAAACTGTCGTACGAGATTTTTTTTTTGAAAGTGCAATATGCCGACTTGAAAATTTTGTCCGTGAATAATGTTGTTCATTTTCCGTTCCTCATTTTGTGACATCATTCATCACCGGCAAAGAGACGAAGTTACGTCTTACAAATTATGATAATATATCTTTGTTCTGTGAGTGATGCGATAGAAAGATTGAGAGTGCCGGCAGTTGAGCGTTCGGGGGTGGCGGATAAGGCTCCCGAGAAGATAAATTGTTGGGGTTAGGGGCCAACGGACGTGGCGGCGGAAGAGCAGACAGCAGTCTCTTACCCTAGTGGCAACGGCTATTACTCACTAGTCGAGTCGGCGTGTCCCGCAGGGAGCTCCGAAGCGCCTCTCTCTCCCCGAGATAAGCGATTCGCTTTTGTAACATTTCAAAACAAAAATTCAATGCGACACACTCGAAAATTTCTTCAGGTGGTTTCCGGATTTCATTGCTCTTCTACAACCCCAAGCTTTACACAACAATAAAATAAAGTTTGGACTGGACAAAAACCAATATTTTACCTTCAACCATTCCGGAAGTTATAACCAGGTTAATTAGGTAAAAAAATATTTTAACTATCTACTAAAAGAAGTCCTATTCCAAAGCTTATGTTATCTGCTATGCCCCAAGCTAGACAAGTTACTAAGACGTGGTCGTGCAACACCAACTACTAGGTGAAGGTCAGGAGAAGTCTGAAGCAAGAGGGATGTACTTGATGACTGTAGACTAACCCTGGAAGAACCCTACACAACCTATTAAGACAGAAGGTGGTCTAAATAGACTTTGTTGATCTGCTAAGTAGAAAAGACGTAGAGTTTAAAGATGATATTCCATGAAGAACCAATCTATGTCTTCTCCAAATACCTTGGGTCTGTCTGGACTGCACTGGAGATATAGGAAACTGTGTTACAGCAGAAGATGCTGATTCAGCAGGTCCAAAAAAGATCTACCGTGCAGTATTAAAGCCAGTTGAGACTCAACTTTTGGGAGAAGAAAGTACCTCGGCGCATCTTTGGTTCAAGCCAAGACCAAATAGAATTTGCGCATACGTTTTAACATTGTATGGAGAGGAAAATCTGGTAGTAGAAATCAAAAATGCGAGACTAAAATGGTATATGGTTACGTCGAATGGATACTGGAAGGTTGAGAGGACAAACTTGCATACTGGCTAAAGCAGGACGACGTAGAATAGGAATTAAAATGGCTGTGGGGAAAAGTACAGCATTGAGAAGAATGGAGGACAGTTTTCCGAGAGCACGAGGTTCTTCAACGTCCGTAGCGTCAATTCACTCAGGTTCTAGAACAGTTTAGATAATGCTGAGAATTTTGGAACAATTTCCAAAAGTTTTGGACACGTTTTCGACATTTTGGTGACAACCTGGAAGTTTGTTGAATGTCCAAGAGATTTTCAGAAAATAAATTGTTGTAGTTTTGCTTCTACAAATATTCTTAAACATATTTTCCAAATGAAACATCCAAAAATTTCTTCGTAAGCCATTTTTTCGTGATATAAACGTTTCCATAGAAAATCTATAGATGAAAAACGTAGTTGATATTCGTATCATTTCCCTTTTATTCCTGTAAAGTGGTAAAAACGTCCTCGACGACGCAATTAAGCGAATAGAAAAACATAAAACGAACAGAGAGGATAGAACAAAATATAATTTATATCTGCCACACAGTCCGTTAAGTCGACGCAAACAATAATGAAGCAGTAAAGTGTGTTATTTAGTAAATGTAGCGGGTGTAATCAATCAGCATGTCAGTGGGGAGTGACGCCGCACAACTCCGCACCACGACACGACGTACATAGGCGTTGAACATGGAAATAATCTTTCCAATAGAATCAAAATTCGTAATTATAAAAAATATTTTCATTTGAAAGGTCTCTGGCTGAGAGTCCACATTCGTTAACAACAGTAAAATATTGAGTAGTGAAGTTTAGACGAGACTGGACGACCAGACGAAGACTAGCAGCGCAGTAGTCGAGTTTTCCAGAAATGCTGAAGAAAATCCACGAAACGGAACGTATTAATTGAAAATTTGGACATTAGAAAGGTGCGCGCGTTTGTTTACAATGGAAATTTGCGTTCAATTTATTAAATTGAGATAAAAAATATGATTTAAGTACAAATTTAAAGGTTTGTCAAGCATATCTAGCTTACTGTAATCTACAAGTTAAAAATCAATACAAAAGATGGGCTCTACTTGTAATTACAAGTCAATTTTTTCTTTTTTTTTTTATTGTATTAACTATCTTATAATACAATGAAGTAGGTTTAGGTAAGTTTTATTGTAGGCTGTTCCAAGAATAGAATAACGAAGTTTGCAGTGCTGAGAATTTGGAGGGAACCCAGTGATTTTTACACTGATTGTTATTTTTTAATTGTAAATCCAATCAGAGGTGAATTATAACTCATTCTGATCTACTATCCACATCTACTTCAATAACACATACAGAAGAAAATCCTGTACCTGCACAACCATTGGAACAGATTTGGAAACTCAATTTTTCGAAATTGGGGATAGAGAAACCTTTTTTGTGTCACAAAAAACTGAAATTTTATATAGAAAATCAATTTTTTTGCAAAAAATATTTAGAAAAACCCAGTTTCTAAACCATTCGTCAGGAAATTAGACTTGGAAAAACCATTTTCTAAATCGATAAAAACCATTTATCAAGAAAATAGATTTGGAAAAGCCATTTTTCAAAATTGGGAATAGAGAAACCTTTTTTGTGTCACAAAAAACTGTAATTTTATATAGGAAAATAATTTTTTTGCAAAAAATATTTAGAAAAACCAGTTTCTAAACCATTTGTCTGGAAATTAAACTTGGAAAAACCATTTTCTGAATCGATAAGAACCGTTCGTTACGAAAACAGATTTGGAAACTCGATTTTTCGAAATTAGGGATAGAGAAACCTTTTTGTGTCACAAAAAACTGTAATTTTATATAGGAAAATAATTTTTGTGCAAAAAATATTTAGAAAAACTCGTTTCTAAACCATTCGTCAGGGAATTAGACTTGGAAAAACCACTTTTTATATCTTTAAGAATCGTTTGTTACTAAAATAGATTTGAAAAAGCCATTTTTCAAAATTGGGGATAGAGAAACCTTTTTTGTTCCACAAAAAACTGTAATTTTATATAGAAAAACAATTTTTTTGCAAAAAACACTTAGAAAAACCAGTTTCTAAACCAATAAATATCATTCTTTAAGAAATTAGACTTGGAAAAACCATTTTTTATATCTTTAAGAATCGTTTGTTACTAAAATAGATTTGGAAAAGCCATTTTTCAAAATTGGGGATAGAGAAACCTTTTTTGTTCCACAAAAAACTGTAATTTTATATAGAAAAACAATTTTTTTGCAAAAAACACTTAGAAAAACCAGTTTCTAAACCAATAAATATCATTCTTTAAGAAATTAGACTTGGAAAAACCATTTTTTATATCTTTAAGAATCGTTTGTTACTAAAATAGATTTGAAAAAGCCATTTTTCAAAATTGGGGATAGAGAAACCTTTTTTGTTCCACAAAAAACTGTAATTTTATATAGAAAAACAATTTTTTTGCAAAAAACACTTAGAAAAACCAGTTTCTAAACCAATAAATATCATTCTTTAAGAAATTAGACTTGGAAAAACCATTTTTTATATCTTTAAGAATCGTTTGTTACTAAAATAGATTTGGAAAAGCCATTTTTCAAAATTGGGGATAGAGAAACCTTTTTTGTTCCACAAAAAACTGTAATTTTATATAGAAAAACAATTTTTTTGCAAAAAACACTTAGAAAAACCAGTTTCTAAACCAATAAATATCATTCTTCAAGAAATTAGACTTGGAAAAACCATTTTTTATATCTTTAAGAATCGTTTGGTACTAAAATAGATTTGAAAAAGCCATTTTTCAAAATTGGGGATAGAGAAACCTTTTTTGTTCCACAAAAAACTGTAATTTTATATAGGAAAACAATTTTTTTGCAAAAAACACTTAGAAAAACCAGTTTCTAAACCAATAAATATCATTCTTCAAGAAATTAGACTTGGAAAAACCATTTTTTATATCTTTAAGAATCGTTTGGTACTAAAATAGATTTGAAAAAGCCATTTTTCAAAATTGGGGATAGAGAAACCTTTTTTGTTCCACAAAAAACTGTAATTTTATATAGAAAAACAATTTTTTTGCAAAAAACACTTAGAAAAACCAGTTTCTAAACCAATAAATATCATTCTTCAAGAAATTAGACTTGGAAAAACCATTTTTTATATCTTTAAGAATCGTTTGTTACTAAAATAGATTTGGAAAAGCTATTTTCCAAAATTGGGGATAGTGAAAAGCCTTTTTTGACACAAAAAACCATTTGTTGAAAAAACTAAACTCAGAAGAGCCAAATAAAACGAGAAAATTCATTTTCTTGTAAAATTAAACTTTTGTAACGAATTTCTGAACAAATTTTATATAGAAAAATAATTTTTTTTCATAAAAATTTAGAAAAACCAGTTTATAAACCAATAAATAACATTTGTCTGGAAATTAAACTTGAAAAAATTATTTTTTAATTTAATAAGAACCATTCGTTACGAAAATAGATTTGGAAAAGCCATTTTCCAAAATTGTGAATAATCAAAAGCCTTTTTTGATACAAAAAACTGAAATTTTATATAGAAAAACAATTTTTTTGCCAAAAATATTTAGAAAAACTAGTTTTTAAACCAATAAATATCATTCTTCAAGAAATTAGACTTGGAAATACCATTTTCTAAATCGATAAAAACCATACGTCAGGAAAATAGATTTGGAAAAGCCGTTTTTCGAAATTGGGGATAGTGAAAAGCCTTTTTTGACATAAAAAACCGAAAAACGCCATTTGTAAACACAACTAAACTCAGAAGAGCCATTGGAAAAGCGACTACTCTCTGAAGACAGTCCGAAATCACGTACATTCTAAATTCGTTTTTGAATCTGAATCCAAAATCAAAAGCAGGATTTGTTTTTATCGAAAACTCTTCCATGAATTTTTCTTGATGAGGTGGTCGATAACAGCAACCCCTGATTGTGATTAAATTTCATTTTTTAGAGAAGTATCTAGGTTAGGTTAAGTTAGGTTAGGTTCGGTTAAGTTAGGTTATGTTTCAACGATTAATTTAAATATTACATTGACTGTTACACAATTATGAATTGTGATATTTTCGTAAAATTAATCAGGAATAAAGAGAAAAAAGCCTGGATCAGTTTTAAGACAGTAATTGATGGTTTTCTTGGAAACCATAGAGCTGGAAAGTACTAACTGACATAATCACGAATATCCTGGGATACATTTTGAATATGTTCTAATAAATCATCTGTTTGGGGATTTTTTACGTACTTTCATGTTGTATGTAGATGTTTTTTTTTTTTGGTTTAAATGTTAACGAGATTTTGTATCGCAAGCAACGCCTATGGCGAAAAACCGACGCGGGCGTCCCGACGGCCTGTCGTAAAATGAATAAGTGCACGTACCATACATCAATGTCAAGCCGAATATAGATATAAAATAACGATGAATGAACAGCTCTGTTGAATGCAGATAAACTTTCCCATTACACACATGTCGAATAATTTATCATTTCGTTTGACGTTCGTTTCTCTTCTATAATATATTAATGGCTCGTTGATATAATATTAATTTCATAATTTCTACTAAATCATGGATCATTTTGAATTATTGAATAGTAACAACTATGCCCCATATTTCTGTTGAAACTAATAATAGCCCACCACAATTTTTCTTACAAAACTCAAATCATTATAAAAATTTGTGAAAATTCCATGGAAATTTTGTTGTGTGATAGTTATGACAACAATAAATTCTTTGATTCGTGATTCTAAATAAAAAAAATTAATAAGAAAAGTGAAGGTTGTTTTTATACAAAATTTTTGTTATCGAAATTTTCTTTTTTTGAATTTTCTGCTCGGCAAAAGTCTCAATTACATCAATTTCTTTTTTAATGTTATGTAGCAGTAGCTATTTGCGGTTTCGTAAAATGTTTTTTTTTATCTTTTTATCTAAATACCATTTTCTAAATCGACAAAAACCATTCGTCGGGAAAATAGATTTGAAAACTCCATTTTTCAAAATTGGGGATAGTGAAAAGCCTTTTTTGATACAAAAAACTGAAATTTTATATAGAAAAACATTTTTTTTACAAAAAACAATCGAAAAACCCAGTTTCTAAACCAATAAATATCATTCTTCAGGAAATTAGACTTGGAAAAACCATTTTCTAAATCAAAAACAACCATTTGTCAAAAAAATGGATTTGGAAAAGCCATTTTTCAAAATTGTGAATAATCAGAAGACTTTTTTGATACAAAAAACTGAAATTTTATATAGAAAAACATTTTTTTTACAAAAAACAATCGAAAAACCCAGTTTCTAAACCAATAAATATCATTCTTCAGGAAATTAGACTTGGAAAAACCATTTTCTAAATCAAAAACAACCATTTGTCAAAAAAATGGATTTGGAAAAGCCATTTTTCAAAATTGTGAATAATCAGAAGACTTTTTTGATACAAAAAACTGAAATTTTATATAGAAAAACAATTTTTTTACAAAAAACAATTAAAAAACCCAGTTTCTAAACCAATAAATTTCATTCTTCAGGAAATTAGACTTGGAAAAACCATTTTCTAAATCAAAAACAACCATTTGTCAAAAAAATGGATTTGGAAAAGCCATTTTTCAAAATTGTGAATAATCAGAAGACTTTTTTGATACAAAAAACTGAAATTTTATATAGAAAAACATTTTTTTTACAAAAAACAATCGAAAAACCCAGTTTCTAAACCAATAAATATCATTCTTCAGGAAATTAGACTTGGAAAAACCATTTTCTAAATCAAAAACAACCATTTGTCAAAAAAATGGATTTGGAAAAGCCATTTTTCAAAATTGTGAATAATCAGAAGACTTTTTTGATACAAAAAACTGAAATTTTATATAGAAAAACAATTTTTTTACAAAAAACAATCGAAAAACCCAGTTTCTAAACCAATAAATATCATTCTTCAGGAAATTAGACTTAGAAAAACCATTTTCTAAATCAAAAACAAGCATTTGTCAAAAAAATGGATTTGGAAAAGCCATTTTTCAAAATTGTGAATAATCAGAAGCCTTTTTTGATACAAAAAACTGAAATTTTATATAGAAAAACAATTTTTTTACAAAAAACAATCGAAAAACCCAGTTTCTAAACCAATAAATATCATTCTTCAGGAAATTAGACTTAGAAAAACCATTTTCTAAATCAAAAACAAGCATTTGTCAAAAAAATGGATTTGGAAAAGCCATTTTTCAAAATTGTGAATAATCAGAAGCCTTTTTTGATACAAAAAACTGAAATTTTATATAGAAAAACAATTTTTTTACAAAAAACAATCGAAAAACCCAGTTTCTAAACCAATAAATATCATTCTTCAGGAAATTAGACTTAGAAAAACCATTTTCTAAATCAAAAACAAGCATTTGTCAAAAAAATGGATTTGGAAAAGCCATTTTTCAAAATTGTGAATAATCAGAAGACTTTTTTGATACAAAAAACTGAAATTTTATATAGAAAAACAATTTTTTTACAAAAAACAATCGAAAAACCCAGTTTCTAAACCAATAAATATCATTCTTCAGGAAATTAGACTTAGAAAAACCATTTTCTAAATCAAAAACAAGCATTTGTCAAAAAAATGGATTTGGAAAAGCCATTTTTCAAAATTGTGAATAATCAGAAGACTTTTTTGATACAAAAAACTGAAATTTTATATAGAAAAACAATTTTTTTACAAAAAACAATTAAAAAACCCAGTTTCTAAACCAATAAATATCATTCTTCAGGAAATTAGACTTGTGAAAATTCCTTGAAAATTTTGTTGTATGATAGTTATGATAATAATAAATTACAAGAAAAATTTGATTCGTAATTCTAAATAAAAAAAATTAATAAGAAAATTGAAGGTTGTTTTAATACAAAATTATTGTTATCGAAATTTTCTTTCTTTGAATTTTCTGCTGAGCAAAAGTCTCGATTATATCAATTTCTTCTTTAATGTATGTAGCAGTAGCTATTTGCGGTTTCGTAAAATGTTTTTTTTTCATCTTTATAATTGTCAACAGCTTTTTTTGCGACCTTAGTACTTCGTCGTTGGCGATTTTGTCCAGGGTATCTCCAGGATGCGTTTATAGATCCACAAGACATCAGCAAAGTTCAAAATTCGAACTAAGGAATGTTCAAACGATAAATTTTGTTTTTCCATGGAATTTTTCAAATATCAGTTTATATCAATTTCAATTTTGAAAATTGTAGTTTAGTACCGAGCTTGCGAATCCTCAACATTATATTCAACGATCAAGGACATTACGAACTGAATTTTTGTTCACAAATAAAAAACTTTTTGCTGGTGGAGAATTTCCAAAATTGTTTACCAGTGTTCAAAAAAATGTTGGAACAGATTTGGATAAGTAATTTTTGGATCTTTAGGGTTGAAAATTAAGATTTAATAATATGAATTGAAACTATGATCTACAGGATGTCTTTCAAAGTATCCTGTTTATACATATAAACAAATTTTGGAAAAAAAATGGAGGAGTATTAAAAAAAACGTTTCCATTAAAACATCATGGATTTCGAACCCCGTTATCAGGACGAATACAACAAAAATATGAAATTTAGTGAGACAAAATGATGAATTTGAATGATTTATTGTTTATTTTGGCTTCATGATAATTTTTAATATGCTTTCATACAACGTGGAACTTGTTTTACTCCTATTTTAATATATTTTTGAAATCTCCGTGAAATTCTGACATAATTTTGTCTAAAAACTTTTTTCGAAAAATGCATACTTTTTGAGTTATTAATTTTTTTGTAAAAAATTTGACAGTTACAGACCCTTATAAATTATTTTTTCACGAGAGTATTCCTACAAATATGAAAATTGTTTCTGTTCAGTTGCTTTTAGCATAGTCAGACGTATTCGAATCTATGTTGAAAAATTTTTCTTTTTATACAGGGTGTGTATAAAAAGTGTTCAAAGTTAGACCACACCTGCATCTCTAAAAATTTACAAAAAACATTTAATATCTGGATAACGGTAAGGTTTAGGTATAGAAAGAAAGTATACATGAATTTGCCTTATTTTTTTACCCCTGAATGCATTAAAATAGAAAAAACGGGGTGGTTCTATTTAAAAAAATAAAGAAATTTGATATTTATAAAGTTAAACTTTGAACACTTTTTATACACACCCTGTATAAAATGAAAAGTTTTTCAACGTAGATTCAAATACGTCTGACTTTGCTAAAAGTAACCGAATAGAAACTATTTTCATATCTTTAAGGGTATCATCGTAAAAAAATAATTTATAAGGGTCTGCAACTGTCAAATTTTTTACAAAAAAATTAATAACTCAAAAAGTTATGCATTTTCTAGAAAACTTTTTAGACAAAAGTATACCAAAATTTTACGTAAATTTCAAAAATGTATTAATATATAGGGTGTTTCATATAAAATAACAAAGTTACAGCTATATTCGAAAATATTTTAGTTGATTCATCAACCCAAACGTAGAAATTAGTATTTTGCCTTATACACATAGTTTTAACTCGTCGTGGGACACCCCGTATAGTTTTCTATCGCTTCGGAGAATAAAATAAAACCGAAGGAAACAATATATTTCCATCTATATTATTGAATAATTTACCTTTTTGAAAAGTCTCTTCGTTCGACTCTTGTTGTATGAAGCGTGTTCAAGTACGACATAATTTGAATTGAAAATCATGTGATAAATTGAGAATTTCGCTATGATCAATGGGATGGAGGGGTGAAATGTTCGCCTCATTAATCTTAGCGCCTTCATTAGAAGAATCAAAGAAATATGGGCGGAGTCGGTTGGCATTTCATAGTGGAGCACCGGGCGATTTCCAGCGCGTTACGTTTAATCAAGTGGCCTGCAAGCAATTGAATTAACTCGGTACGTGAGGGCGGAAACACAAAAATCTAAAACGATAAAGTCGGAAATACCTCGCCGATGTTGCCAATTTCATATAACTGGCGCCCTCTACGACAGTCGGTTATTAGTTTATCGAATTTCATCACAACGCGTTGCTAGTAGTTTTGTCAAAATGTTTAAAACTACATCTAGTGATGTTTGAATAAAGTTTTTTAATAGATTATTTTTAGGAAAGAATACCCATTAAATCCGGCAACGTTGTTGTGTATTTGGCGACCGTAGTCGCTTAGAATTCTTTGGGCGGAAACTTGTAAGTCAAAGAGCCATTAGTCTTTCACTACAAATCAGCACTTTGTCGCTTCATCAGAAGTTTCGCTCGTTAATGCTCTTGAAAGCCCATTTCCTTTTGTCTTCGAGATCTTTTCGTTCCCTATTTCACGAATAGAGTGCCGTTCGCTGCTAAAGGAAAAGAAAAATATGCGAAATAATTTACGATTAATCAAAACGAATAGATCGCGAAGAAAAATGAACGTTGGACATCAATTTCACTCGCATACATTCAATATTACACGAACATTGAGCTGTCAAAAGCTTTTGTTATACAGGACGTCTATAAGATCGTACCAAGCGACGAATCCTGGATCTTTCCAGATGAAATTCCAATTTAGTTTCAAAACAGGTCGAATCCAACAAAAGCTGCTCGCCCACCAAGTACCTCGCTCTTCTAAATGCATTTGTTTACCAGAAATTGTCGAAAAAATCCACCAATCGCAGAAGGGTACTGAATTTCCACCACGACAACGCGAGATCTTACACATCAATCGTAAATATTTCTTTTTATTTGTCTACCTCAAATCTGAAGCCTGGTGTGTGCTGTATCTAACACATTTTGAAACATCTCCAGCTACTAGAAACCTAGTGAACGGAATTTGTGCAAAATTTAATGAAATGTGGATACTGCAGCTTCTGGAAGACTAGGAAGACTGCACCTATACAAGTATAAACTCCCAGGAGATGATTGTCAGTACTCACCACTGGATTCTAACTCATCCAGCGCCTCCAAATAGTTTATCCTTGGATATAAATCGTCAGAGGAAGTTGTATTGGTTTATTATCCTATAGCAGTACTTCTGGACTCCATTATGGTATTTCCAAATCGAAATAAAAGGAAAAAACTAGAGCGCAGTGTTTGGTTCCAACAAAAAGATGCAACAGCACATCTTGGTCTTAAAGTTTCAAGTTTTCTAGAGTCACACTCGAAGTTAATCGATCAAACAACTAAATGGAACCAGTTTAGACTTAACCTAGTGGTCTAATAGCTTTAGAAACGTGTTTTTTTCGAGAAGACATCCTGTAATCGTTTTATAAAGTCGAATGAAACATGTTCGAGATGACATCTTGAAATGGAGATACTGCAGCATCCGCAAGACTAGGAAGACTGCACCTATACAAGTATAAACTCCCAGGAGATGATTGTCAGTACTCACCACTGGATTCTAACTCATCCAGCGCCTCCAAATAGTTTATCCTTGGATATAAATCGTCAGAGGAAGTTGTATTGGTTTATTATCCTATAGCAGTACTTCTGGACTCCATTATGGTATTTCCAAATCGAAATAAAAGGAAAAAACTAGAGCGCAGTGTTTGGTTCCAACAAAAAGATGCAACAGCACATCTTGGTCTTAAAGTTTCAAGTTTTCTAGAGTCACACTCGAAGTTAATCGATCAAACAACTAGATGGAACCAGTTTAGACTTAACCTAGTGGTCTAATAGCTTTAGAAACGTGTTTTTTTCGAGAAGACATCCTGTAATCGTTTTATAAAGTCGAATGAAACATGTTCGAGATGACGTCTTGAAATGGGGATACTGCAACATCTGCAAGACTAGGAAGACTGCACCTATACAAGTATAAACTCCCAGGAGATGATTGTCAGTACTCACCACTGGATTCTAACTCATCCAGCGCCTCCAAATAGTTTATCCTTGGATATAAATCGTCAGAGGAAGTTGTATTGGTTTATTATCCTATAGCAGTACTTCTGGACTCCATTATGGTATTTCCAAATCGAAATAAAAGGAAAAAACTAGAGCGCAGTGTTTGGTTCCAACAAAAAGATGCAACAGCACATCTTGGTCTTAAAGTTTCAAGTTTTCTAGAGTCATACTCGAAGTTAATCGATCAAACAACTAAATGGAACCAGTTTAGACTTAACCTAGTGGTCTAATAGCTTTAGAAACGTGTTTTTTTCGAGAAGACATCCTGTAATCGTTTTAAAAAGTCGAATGAAGCTTGTTCGAGGTGACATCTTGAAATGGAGATACTGCAACATCTGCAAGACTAGGAAGACTGCACCTATACAAGTATCAACTCCCTGGAGATGATTGTCAGTACTCACCACTGGATTTCTAACTCATCCAGCGCCTCCAAATAGTTTATCCTTGGATATAAATCGTCAGAGGAAGTTGTATTGGTTTATTATCCTATAGCAGTACTTCTGGACTCAATTATGGTATTTCCAAATCGAAATAAAAGGAAAAAACTAGAGCGCAGTGTTTGGTTCCAACAAAAAGATGCAACAGCACATCTTGGTCTTAAAGTTTCAAGTTTTCTAGAGTCATACTCGAAGTTAATCGATCAAACAACTAAATGGAACCAGTTTAGACTTAACCTAGTGGTCTAATAGCTTTAGAAACGTGTTTTTTTCGAGAAGACATCCTGTAATCGTTTTATAAAGTCGAATGAAGCTTGTTCGAGGTGACATCTTGAAATGGAGATACTGCAGCATCCGCAAGACTAGGAAGACTGCACCTATACAAGTATAAACTCCCAGGAGATGATTGTCAGTACTCACCACTGGATTCTAACTCATCCAGCGCCTCCAAATAGTTTATCCTTTTATATAAATCGTCAGAGGAAGTTGTATTAGTTTATTTTCCTATAGCAGTACATCTGGACTCCATTATGGTATTTCCAAATCGAAATAAAAGGAAAAAACTAGAGCGCAGTGTTTGGTTCCAACAAAAAGATGCAACAGCACATCTTGATCTTAAAGTTTCAAGTTTTCTAGAGTCACACTCGAAGTTAATCGATCAAACAACTAAATGGAACCAGTTTAGACTTAACCTAGTGGTCTAATAGCTTTAGAAACGTGTTTCTTTCGAGAAGACATCCTGTAATCGTTTTAAAAAGTCGAATGAAGCATGTTCGAGGTGACGTCTTGAAATGGGGATACTGCAACATCTGCAAGACTAGGAAGACTGCACCTATACAAGTATCAACTCCCAGGAGATGATTGTCAGTACTCACCACTGGATTTCTAACTCATCCAGCGCCTCCAAATAGTTTATCCTTGGATATAAATCGTCAGAGGAAGTTGTATTGGTTTATTATCCTATAGCAGTACTTCTGGACTCCATTATGGTATTTCCAAATCGAAATAAAAGGAAAAAACTAGAGCGCAGTGTTTGGTTCCAACAAAAAGATGCAACAGCACATCTTGGTCTTAAAGTTTCAAGTTTTCTAGAGTCACACTCGAAGTTAATCGATCAAACAACTAGATGGAACCAGTTTAGACTTAACCTAGTGGTCTAATAGCTTTAGAAACGTGTTTTTTTCGAGAAGACATCCTGTAATCGTTTTATAAAGTCGAATGAAACATGTTCGAGGTGACGTCCCTGGTAGATAGTTTTTATTGGTGTTGCTCATGCACAAAACCCGTATAATGTAACATAACACACCGACGAGATGCCAATAAATATTCATTAAGCACAATTACAGCACCACCGAGAATATTTTATTACTGTTTTACGAGTTTTATATCCTGTTTGAAATACATCGTAGATAATTTAGATATCAACTCGATTTAATTCAACATTAAAATATTATGTTATGTTGATAATAACAAAATGAAACTTGGACACAATCTATTTGAATAGAATCAATTTATCTCCAACCATTGTTTGGGAAATTGGTTCAAAACAAAGATATAGATCACATCAACGTCTTATCAATGTTACCACAACATTTTTATGTGAAATATAAATATAATTGTGGGAAATAACCAAGCAATCATTCTAGTACAACAATGTACGAATTCAGATATGTTTTGTCGCCGATTTGTACTGGAAAATAGCTAGTTTTTTCGTACAGTTCAATACCAGTCATTATAATGAATCCTCAAGGTGATCAATACCATACCATAACCACCAGGTGCATCCAGCGAACGATGGTAATACCAAAACTTCAGTAAACCATACACCGAATCGACAACTAGGTAGATCAACATCAACGCGGTTGAAACTCAAGTTGTTTACTTCGAAAAATCCATCAGAAGACAACTTGGACATCAGACCAAATACCTAGGAATCATTTTGGATCTAGATTGAAATAAAAACGAAAATTACTTGGTGGACAAGACTAAGACGAGGTATCTACAAAGTGGAGATGCTCTTGAGTAAAATATCAACTTGAAGCAAATAGTAAACGCCGTTTAGTTCATCAGGATCTAGTAGATCTACTGAAAGTTGAAAAGCGAATCATGGAAGTAACCTTCAGAACATTACAAGAAGTGAAGACCTATCATATCATCCAGTTAGACCTCCTATTACAAAGAAGGAGCAACGTTATTAAGTAGATTCCTTTTTCAAAATCCACTAAATCCATGAAAGAATAAAAGAAAGCAAAGAAGCAATCACAAGAGTGTAAGCTCTGGTATAGTTTTTTGGATTGTTGTCGACGAAGCCCTTGAAGGTTTCCAGATTACTTCTGAAATCTTGTTTGTACCAAAGGATCATTAGAATTGAAGCAAACATTCCAAGGAAACAAGGAAATCCTCTAGATCCTGAGTTTGGATTTCTGGTTAGCACGTTGCTTTAATTAGTTTTGGATCTGATGTTCTGAGTGATAAACATTCAAGTCACCTGCGTTTGAATTGTTTGATTACAGGTAATCTCTTCAACTGCATTTTATTTTGCTCGGTAGATCCTCCAGAGCAGTCTCCACCTCCACACTCAGGGCCAATTCAGGTCGCCTAGATCCGGTTGTGTTTCTCCACGAGCTTCTGAATGAATGTAATATCGAACAATTTGTGGTACTAAATTATTTATCTTTATCTTAGTCTTCATCTTCATTTTCCTCAAGTGAATCTTGTTCGTATTTTATTTACGTACAATCTGCACGTCACTGTTTGATCTTCAGTACATCAATCTTGTTACAGTATGTTCTTAGGGTGCGCCCGAGCAGCAGCTCATCACAACCTGTCCAACTTTCATATCATTTGATTTATATATCGCGTTAAACATTCATGACTATTATTGCAAACGTGACTTATTATAGATTGTTTCCTGTATAATAATTTGACTATTGATAAATCGTATGCAAGAAAGTGAAACTACGAATATGTTTGAGTGAAACTTGAACTGCTCATTTCCGATAATATTATTAGTATATTAATGATTTAATAATATGGTTTAAATCAAAACTGAAGCAACTGTGACCAAGAAATAATGTTTTTTGTTGATTTTATTCTACTATCCTCCACTGTTTTCTTGGTCTACAACTTCTCCTTTAGCTCTTTGGTATCTTCCATGCAAATCGTTTCGAAGAGTCTTCGTCGATTCGTTCTAAGTGACCTAGATGACAACCTTGTTGTCTTTATTAACGTACTGATTGGTAACTCATTGAAAAGTGTGTAAATGTCATGATTTGATCTTCTCTCCCATCCTAAGGTCTTCTTCCACTCCTTTCTTCCACTGTTTTCTTGGTCTGCAACTTCTCCTTTAGCTCTTTGGTATCTTCCATGCAAATCGTTTCGAAGAGTCTTCGTCGATTCGTTCTAAGTGACCTAGGTGACAACCTTGTTGTCTTTATTAACGTACTGATTGGTAACTCATTGAAAAGTGTGTAAATGTCATGATTTGATCTTCTCTCCCATCCTAAGGTCTTCTTCCACTCCTTTCTTCCACTGTTTTCTTGGTCTGCAACTTCTCCTTTAGCTCTTTGGTATCTTCCATGCAAATCGTTTCGAAGAGTCTTCGTCGATTCGTTCTAAGTGACCTAGATGACAACCTTGTTGTCTTTATTAACGTACTGATTGGTAACTCATTGAAAAGTGTGTAAATGTCATGATTTGATCTTCTCTCCCATCCTAAGGTCTTCTTCCACTCCTTTCTTCCACTGTTTTCTTGGTCTGCAACTTCTCCTTTAGCTCTCTGGTATCTTCCATGCAAATCGTTTCGAAGAGTCTTCGTCGATTCGTTCTAAGTGACCTAGGTGACAACCTTGTTGTCTTTATTAACGTACTGATTGGTAACTCATTGAAAAGTGTGTAAATGTCATGATTTGATCTTCTCTCCCATCCTAAGGTCTTCTTCCACTCCTTTCTTCCACTGTTTTCTTGGTCTGCAACTTCTCCTTTAGCTCTCCGGTATCTTCCATGCAAATCGTTTCGAAGAGTCTTCGTCGATTCGTTCTAAGTGACCTAGGTGACAACCTTGTTGTCTCTATAAACGTACTGATTGGTAACTCATTGAAAAGTGTGTAAATGTCATGATTTGATCTTCTCTCCCATCCTAAGGTCTTCTTCCACTCCTTTCCTCCACTGTTTTCTTGGTCTGCAACTTCTCCTTTAGCTCTTTGGTATCTTCCATGCAAATCGTTTCGAAGAGTCTTCGTCGATTCGTTCTAAGTGACCTAGGTGACAACCTTGTTGTCTTTATTAACGTACTGATTGGTAACTCATTGAAAAGTGTGTAAATGTCATGATTTGATCTTCTCTCCCATCCTAAGGTCTTCTTCCACTCTTTTCCTTCACTGTTTTCTTGGTCTACAACTTCTCCTTTAGCTCTCTGGTATCTTCCATGCAAATCGTTTCGAAGAGTCTTCGTCGATTCGTTCTAAGTGACCTAGATGACAACCTTGTTGTCTTTATTAACGTACTGATTGGTAACTCATTGAAAAGTGTGTAAATGTCATGATTTGATCTTCTCTCCCATCCTAAGGTCTTCTTCCACTCCTTTCTTCCACTGTTTTCTTGGTCTGCAACTTCTCCTTTAGCTCTCTGGTATCTTCCATGCAAATCGTTTCGAAGAGTCTTCGTCGATTCGTTCTAAGTGACCTAGGTGACAACCTTGTTGTCTCTATAAACGTACTGATTGGTAACTCATTGAAAAGTGTGTAAATGTCATGATTTGATCTTCTCTCCCATCCTAAGGTCTTCTTCCACTCCTTTCCTCCACTGTTTTCTTGGTCTGCAACTTCTCCTTTAGCTCTTTGGTATCTTCCATGCAAATCGTTTCGAAGAGTCTTCGTCGATTCGTTCTAAGTGACCTAGGTGACAACCTTGTTGTCTTTATTAACGTACTGATTGGTAACTCATTGAAAAGTGTGTAAATGTCATGATTTGATCTTCTCTCCCATCCTAAGGTCTTCTTCCACTCTTTTCCTTCACTGTTTTCTTGGTCTACAACTTCTCCTTTAGCTCTCTGGTATCTTCCATGCAAATCGTTTCGAAGAGTCTTCGTCGATTCGTTCTAAGTGACCTAGATGACAACCTTGTTGTCTTTATTAACGTACTGATTGGTAACTCATTGAAAAGTGTGTAAATGTCATGATTTGATCTTCTCTCCCATCCTAAGGTCTTCTTCCACTCTTTTCCTTCACTGTTTTCTTGGTCTACAACTTCTCCTTTAGCTCTCTGGTATCTTCCATGCAAATCGTTTCGAAGAGTCTTCGTCGATTCGTTCTAAGTGACCTAGGTGACAACCTTGTTGTCTTTATTAACGTACTGATTGGTAACTCATTGAAAAGTGTGTAAATGTCATGATTTGATCTTCTCTCCCATCCTAAGGTCTTCTTCCACTCTTTTCCTTCACTGTTTTCTTGGTCTACAACTTCTCCTTTAGCTCTCTGGTATCTTCCATGCAAATCGTTTCGAAGAGTCTTCGTCGATTCGTTCTAAGTGACCTAGGTGACAACCTTGTTGTCTCTATAAACGTACTGATTGGTAACTCATTGAAAAGTGTGTAAATGTCATGATTTGATCTTCTCTCCCATCCTAAGGTCTTCTTCCACTCCTTTCCTCCACTGTTTTCTTGGTCTACAACTTCTCCTTTAGCTCTTTGGTATCTTCCATGCAAATCGTTTCGAAGAGTCTTCGTCGATTCGTTCTAAGTGACCTAGATGACAACCTTGTTGTCTTTATTAACGTACTGATTGGTAACTCATTGAAAAGTGTGTAAATGTCATGATTTGATCTTCTCTCCCATCCTAAGGTCTTCTTCCACTCCTTTCTTCCACTGTTTTCTTGGTCTGCAACTTCTCCTTTAGCTCTCTGGTATCTTCCATGCAAATCGTTTCGAAGAGTCTTCGTCGATTCGTTCTAAGTGACCTAGATGACAACCTTGTTGTCTTTATTAACGTACTGATTGGTAACTCATTGAAAAGTGTGTAAATGTCATGATTTGATCTTCTCTCCCATCCTAAGGTCTTCTTCCACTCCTTTCCTCCACTGTTTTCTTGGTCTACAACTTCTCCTTTAGATCTCTGGTATCTTCCATGAAACTCGTTTCAAAAAGTCTTCATCCATTCATTCTAAGTGACCTAGGTGACAACCTTGTTGTCTTTATAATCTTGCTGATTTTGTTGTTATCTTCGGCAATTCTTGGTTCGATTTCCAGTCAATTTGGTTAGAACAAACAACATCATCGTTATCCATCTTAATATGGGTGATCTAGGTCTAAAACAAGCTACATAGAACTTGCAGATGTCATTTGGTTATAATTTGAGCACAAAGTGTGTTTTAAAACATTTTGAAAAGCATTAATTTCGAAGCGTTCTAATTCCAAATTTAGATTGCTAGTTCAAAAGAAGTTGGGGCATCTAGGAATGCCTTGTCAGTCCTAATTGCTTGGCAAATTTCAAGACTACAGTCTCCTTGATCCTTTTAGCCCATTGAGGCTATCCAAAAGCGTTACTGCTTTCGAAGCTTCTCTACTAGATAGATTTGCCTCCGTATGTTATTAAGACTTTGATTTAAGCTGAATTAGTGATCTTGCTTGTGTTTAACGTGCTGGTCATATTTATGAAGGCTTTGGTCTGTTTCAAACCAGATGCACTTGGTTTTTTCGAATTTTCTGAAAGACTTTAGTCCATAGAGGCTTCCTAAAGTGGATAATTCTCCAGGAGGTACTGCTTTCGAAGCTTCTCTATTAGGTGGATTCTCTTAAATGTATTGAAACTTTGTTTATTTATTATTCCAATCTGGAAGGTTAATTTTCTTCAGCATCTTCAAGATTTGTCATGTAATCGTCAATTTCATTGTCTCTAATCTCTCTATATCTGAAGACCAAGATCAACAGCTCTACCAGATAGTTCAATATATATTATAGCATCCCAGAATCAGCTTCAATCATGTGGTCATGTTTTGTAAATACAGATCAGTACTGCTGCATACGAATGAGGTTTTCAATCAGCTCGGTCTCCGTAGGAAAGGATCTATGATTACTTTTGTTTTTGTATGATTCCACCACACCTAGTTCGTCCTTTTTTTGGGGAAAATCTAGATAGTAGACCTGGTGGGAAGCTTGATAATCAAGTATCTGTCATCATCGTCGTCGTAAGTGTTTGTTAGAAAAGTTCATTATGAAGTAACGATCTTACCAGAAGAAAAATCAAAGTAAATCTTGTTAAAACCCGTTCAATTATAAAGCATTTTACGTGGATCTTGTTGAAACTATTAAATTATACTTAGAATGAGGTAAATATGTTTGTATAACCCGGTTGGTAATACTCTTCGCTTGCTGAATATCAAATCTATGGAAGATTTTCAAACATTACGTGTGAAATATTCCACTAAACGTTATCCCTTCGATGTCCCTATTTGCAGTTTATTTAAATTAGATCCAAATTTGATACTAGAACTGAATAAACAAGATTTCATATCGACCGGTATAAACCGCACTTATTTTATTGAATATACGAGGGTAGCTCAAATATAAAACGATTTTTGGTGATGAAGCATCATCTCGAGCGTGTTTCGTTGGTTTTTCCAATTCGATTAAGGTCGTATTTAGCTACAGAGTAAATTTTGCGAATGTCCTTTCAAAAATTGGTCCATTGAAAGAAGCGCTTGATGGATTGCGATTCTAAAGCTTGATCTGACGAAGAAAAAGGATTCGAAAGCTTCAAAATTGGATAGCTCCAATCGAGGAAAGAAACAATAAATTCGAAAAGTGGATGCAACTATCAATGAAATCGTGATTAAAACATAAATAAAAAAAAAATCGTTTTTTATTATAGACGTTTAACCATGAACTGCTCGGTAAAATTAACAATATTATTAAATCTTTGTATCAAGGATAATTAATTCCCCTACAAATTACGCGGTTGAAAAAAAACTTCTGACATTACATGACTAATTATGATAAAATTTCGATCATTAATCACCTTTCCACATGTTGTATTATACGAAACATTATTATTTGATTTGGCTCTAATATGAACCGTCTAACAGTATTTTCGAATATGAAGAAAAGATAATAAATTAGCTCCTTTCCAGCAGTCACGAGTGATTGATCACGACAGATAAACACGGATGCCTTTGATCTGGAATAGGAGACAAGGAAAACAGACGAAAATAGAAAGAGAGAAAAGAAAAATGAAAAGAAATCAGTGGCGGAGAACCTGATAACCAAAATCTACCAAATTGGTGATTAAATTACGTAAATTAACTGAAATATGACAAAGCTAAGTTTTTAGCCTACCCTGCACACCCTGAAGCCTAAGTCAACAAGAAAAGAAGAAGAAACCACTAACCAGCGTACGAATTAGATCTCCCTGCAGATAAATCGTTTCAAAAAAATAATCTGTTTAATAAGAGTTTAGTAATAAATAATTTCACGTACAACAAACATTTTAGAGGTTATCTAATTGTATAAGTATCTAAACAGAATATTTTGACAGATTTGACAGATGAAGTATCCAAATTTATACAAGACATACGTTCAATGCCTTTTAGTCAATAATCTTCTCACAAATATCGAATTTAGTACACATTTCAATCTGTTTAATAATCTCAGGTTTAATAAGAGTTTAGTAATAAATAATTTCACGTACAACAAACATTTTAGAGGTTATCTAATTGTATAAGTATCTAAACAGAATATTTTGACAGATTTGACAGATGAAGTATCCAAATTTATACAAGACATACGTTCAGTGACTTTTAGTCAATAATCTTCTCACAAATATCGAATTTAGTACACATTTCAATCTGTTTAATAATCTCATGTTTAATAAGAGTTTAGTAATAAATAATTTCACGTACAACAAACATTTTAGAGGTTATCTAATTGTATAAGTATGTAAACAGAATATTTTGACAGATTTGACAGATGAAGTATCCAAATTTATACAAGACATACGTTCAGTGACTTTTAGTCAATAATCTTCTCACAAATATCGAATTTAGTACACATTTCAATCTGTTTAATAATCTCATGTTTAATAAGAGTTTAGTAATAAATAATTTCACGTACAACAAACATTTTAGAGGTTATCTAATTGTATAAGTATCTAAACAGAATATTTTGACAGATTTGACAGATGAAGTATCCAAATTTATACAAGACATACGTTCAGTGACTTTTAGTCAATAATCTTCTCACAAATATCGAATTTAGTACACATTTCAATCTGTTTAATAATCTCATGTTTAATAAGAGTTTAGTAATAAATAATTTCACGTACAACAAACATTTTAGAGGTTATCTAATTGTATAAGTATCTAAACAGAATATTTTGACAGATTTGACAGATGAAGTATCCAAATTTATACAAGACATACGTTCAATGCCTTTTAGTCAATAATCTTCTCACAAATATCGAATTTAGTACACATTTAAATCTGTTTAATAATCTCAGGTTTAATAAGAGTTTAGTAATAAATAATTTCACGTACAACAAACATTTTAGAGGTTATCTAATTGTATAAGTATCTAAACAGAATATTTTGACAGATTTGACAGATGAAGTATCCAAATTTATACAAGACATACGTTCAGTGACTTTTAGTCAATAATCTTCTCACAAATATCGAATTTAGTACACATTTCAATCTGTTTAATAATCTCAGGTTTAATAAGAGTTTAGTAATAAATAATTTCACGTACAACAAACATTTTAGAGGTTATCTAATTGTATAAGTATCTAAACAGAATATTTTGACAGATTTGACAGATGAAGTATCCAAATTTATACAAGACATACGTTCAGTGACTTTTAGTCAATAATCTTCTCACAAATATCGAATTTAGTACACATTTCAATCTGTTTAATAATCTCAGGTTTAATAAGAGTTTAGTAATAAATAATTTCACGTACAACAAACATTTTAGAGGTTATCTAATTGTATAACTATCTAAACAGAATATTTTGACAGATTTGACAGATGAAGTATCCAAATTTATACAAGACATACGTTCAATGCCTTTTAGTCAATAATCTTCTCACAAATATCGAATTTAGTACACATTTCAATCTGTTTAATAATCTCAGGTTTAATAAGAGTTTAGTAATAAATAATTTCACGTACAACAAACATTTTAGAGGTTATCTAATTGTATAAGTATCTAAACAGAATATTTTGACAGATTTGACAGATGAAGTTTCCAAATTTATACAAGACATACGTTCAGTGACTTTTAGTGAATAATCTTGTCACAAATTTTGAATTTAGTACACATTACAAATTAATTCTATCAATCATCGTATCTCGAATGTTTTCGTGATTAATATTTTTGTAATACCGATATTTTAATAAGATAAATTTTTTCATTTTGAACGATAACTCTGAAAATTCTGGCAACTGACGCCTATGTTTGACTTGCAAGAGTGATGAATCGCAAAGCATCATCATTAATACATGTCACAGTATACGTATTGAAGCTGCCAGTCAATCACAACTTCCTAGTCTCGACGAGTTTTCAACAGGACCGGCGCGAGCCTAGAAACAACACAAATATAAATATTTAATTTCGTTTAAATGTTATTTGTATCGCAAACATTAATTGAAAAACACTTGCGATATGCACCTTAAACAAAATGGAACCGAAACCACCGCATTGAAATATGAAAAACAGCAAAAAAAACTCATGGTGTCAGTTTTGTGTGATTGTGAGTTTGTTGAGCTGTTTCCAAGGAACCAAACGATCAATTATGATGTTAACTATTAACAATTAACGAAACCGGATGAAGCAATCAAAGAAAAACGTCCAGAATTGTCAAATTACAGCCCTGATCTGGTACCATGTGATTACCACCTAATTTGAACGAGTTTTCGTCATCGAATCATTTCCTTCGTCTCTAAAGACGATTTCTTCGTAAATCAAATGTATATAAACTTTTAATTTTATAATTTATATGATTTTTTCCTTTATAATTCACTTTAGAATTGTAGTTTATTATTATTATCATGATAGATGTTGTGTTAGTCCGTCTCTGGTTATTCGAGCTGTCCCGGTAAAGGTTTTAAGCTTACAGGAATATTTCAGTGGTCATCCTGTCACTTTGCGTTACGCGATCACTTGATTGCCCTTGACAAGATGGATTAGTGTTAGTTCGTTGGGACTGCCAACGTTTATTTCGATTATAAATCGAGTCCATTAATAATAATCCGAAATAAGCTCTCGAATAAATCGAATTTGCCGCCCGGTTTTTTAGGGGAATTTCGTTTTTATATCTTGTCAGTTTTCGTATTGAAAATTAGTTTAAAAAATGTTGAGAAATTATATGTTGTTTACAATATAAATAGTCTCGTCAAATAATAAGAAGAAAATAGTTTTTTCTTAATAAGTATAATGAATTTTTGAAAATTCGGAACGTCACTATCCACTGATAGCTTGTGTCTCTCACTAACGAGACCGTCGACCGTCTACTACGCAGAATAGTGAACGGTGACGGATGACAGATTGAAAAATAGGCGCTAAGTTTAAATATAACTTTAGTTTTAGAATAAAGTATGTAAAAAAATGTTTCAATTTTATGATTTTATGATATAGTTTAGTTAGACGGTTGTCGAAGACTGATATTATGAATACAATTCAACTTTTTAGATGATTTATAAAATGATAACTTAAAGTAAACTAAGAATACCAAGTCTAAACCTTTCAAAAAGTGGGATTGACTAATGCCCAGTCAACTAGATTGGTGGAATGTGTATAAAACAAGTTAGGAACATCAACTCGAAGGTTGATTCGGCGATTTTTGGGCTCCCACATAATCGTCAATCGAGAACTAAAGACAAAGAAGGAAAACAAGAAACATCGAGAAAGGAAGATCTGAAAATCAGTTGCGTAGAATTTAAATATGCTGCCGTGTATTAGGAAGACGTTGTAATCATGGATGATGGTTAGGTTAGGTTAGGTTATATTAGATTATGTTAGGTTATGTTAGGTTATGTTAGGTTATGTTAGGTTATGTTAGGTTATGTTAGGTTATGTTAGGTTATATTAGGTTATGTTAGGTAATGTTAGGTTATGTTATGTTAGGTTATGTTAGGTTATGTTAGGTTATGTTAGGTTATATTAGGTTATGTTAGGTAATATTAGGTTATGTTATGTTAGGTTATGTTAGGTTATGTTAGGTTATGTTAGGTTATGTTAGGTTATGTTAGGTTATGTTAGGTTATGTTAGGTTATATTAGGTTATGTTAGGTAATGTTAGGTTATGTTATGTTAGGTTATGTTAGGTTATGTTATGTTATGTTATGTTAGGTTATGTTAGGTTATGTTAGGTTATATTAGGTTATGTTAGGTAATGTTAGGTTATGTTATGTTAGGTTATGTTAGGTTATGTTAGGTTATGTTAGGTTATATTAGGTTATGTTAGGTAATGTTAGGTTATGTTATGTTAGGTTATGTTAGGTTATGTTAGGTTATGTTAGGTTATGTTAGGTTATGTTAGGTTATGTTAGGTTATGTTAGGTTATATTAGGTTATGTTAGGTAATGTTAGGTTATGTTATGTTAGGTTATGTTAGGTTATGTTATGTTATGTTATGTTAGGTTATGTTAGGTTATGTTAGGTTATGTTAGGTTATGTTAGGTTATGTTAGGTTATGTTAGGACAGGTTAGGGAAGAGTGGCACCACTCCCAATTCTCTTTAACAGTCAATCTGAGTAAGATACCATTTTTTAATGGTGAAAATTTTAAATTTTTCAAAGTTGACTTTTAATTTTGTACACTTGATCAAAATAAATGATTTTATGGATGTTTTTATCCATATATCTTTAATGATTACTTAATAAGAATGGTATAAACGATTATATGTGAGAAAAGGTCAATTTTAAGACAAATTTTTATTATTTTTAATTTTAAAAATATGATAAATCAACATTTTTGTATAATTGTTTTTTTAATTTTATTCGTTTTTTTATGTAGATTATGAAAAAAAATATAAAAACTTTTTTTGATTATTTGGAAAAAAGTTATCAACAATTATACGTGAAAGTGTGCATTTTTATGAACATTTAAAGCACCGAAACCAATATAAGTTTTCATTTTTTTTCATTTCCAAATTTTTTTCCGAAAATCCGCCGCGAAAATGACGATTTTAGAAAAAAATTCATCGAAATCGGACGATTTTTCGATTTTCTAGAGCCAAAAAACATACATAGGGGGGCCAAGACTTTTGAAGATGGGTGTATAATATTAACTCGCATGAAAATTTTTACATAAATATATTTTAAGCTTGTAAAATGGTCGAATTTATCATGTACATAAAACAAGAATTAATTTTTTCTGAATAATTAGTATTAAATACATTATTTTTAATTGTAAAGATATGATAAATCAACATTTTTGTATATTTTTTTTTCATTTTGTCCGTTTTTTTATGTAGATTATGAAAAAAAATACAACAACTTTTTTTGATTATTTGGAAACAAGTTATAAACAATTATACGTGAATTTGTGCATTTTTATGAACATTTAAAACCCCGAAACCAATAAAAGTTTTCATTTTTTTCCATTCCTATATTTTTTTTCAAAAATCTGCCGTAAAAACGAAAATTTTGGAAAAAAATTCATCGAAATCGGACGATTTTTCGATTTTCTAGAGCCAAAAAACATACATAGGGAGCCAAGACTTTTGGAGATGGGTGTATAATATTAACTCGCATGAAAATTTTTGCATAAATATATTTTAAGCTTGTAAAATGGTCGAATTTATCATGTACATAAAACAAGAATTAATTTTTTTCTGAATAATTAGTATTGGATACATTATTTTTAATTGTAAAGATATGATAAATCAACATTTTTGTATATTTTTTTTTCATTTTGTCCGTTTTTTATGTAGATTATGAAAAAAAATACAACAACTTTTTTTGATTATTTGGAAACAAGTTATAAACAATTATACGTGAATTTGTGCATTTTTATGAACATTTAAAACCCCGAAACCAATAAAAGTTTTCATTTTTTTCCATTCCTATATTTTTTTTCAAAAATCCGCCGTAAAAACGAAAATTTTGGAAAAAAATTCATCGAAATCGGACGATTTTTCGATTTTCTAGAGCCAAAAAACATACATAGGGAGCCAAGACTTTTGGAGATGGGTGTATAATATTAACTCGCATGAAAATTTTTGCATAAATATATTTTAAGCTTGTAAAATGGTCGAATTCATTATATACATAAAACAAGATTTAATTTTTTCTGAATAATTAGTATTGAATACTAATTATTTTTAATTAAGTAAATAAAAAACAAAACAACTCTCTACATCCATTCGTTATCTCGAATTTAAAAGTTATTAGCCTCTTAATCCTCGCCGTTCATAAACAATCTAATCACGTTGAATAAAATAAAAATGTAAAAGTTGAAAGGTTGAATGGGCCCCACCCCGAAACAATCATAACATTTATCATTTAATTCATCATCCGGACCACTGCCTGTCTCAGTTTATCATGGAAAAGTGAGTTAGAAGTTTTAAAAATGCAACAGCAAGCCGCACACTATGTCACTGTCAGAGAGTATAATTACCCGTCACCGCGTGAGACAGACACGACATCCGTTCGTTTCGTTTGTTCGGGCTCAGAACGAGAACACGAACTCTGCTTGGGAACACAACCGAACGAGCTGCGACAGGTGAGCCTCTTAATAAAATATACGACGGCGTGTCATCCGCAACCCGTTTTACGCAGCTTTACATATATAATCGAATGCACCGCATCGAGAAGTCTGGAAAAATCTCAAAAGGTACCGCTTTTCAAACTAAACATCGATCGTTTATTTTTATCGAATTGGAGAACGAAAAATGCGATGATTGATGGAGTTTATATATACAAGAGATGACGATAAATAAACAAACCCATAAAACACAACATGAAATTAGAAATATCCTACTTATATCTTATTTAATATACAGGGTTATTTTAATATATAAATATATATAGTAGACGAAACCTCAACAAAATTTTATTATACAAAATAAATTAAATATTATTATAGGGATAGGTTTATCCATTTATACACCCCACTATCTACTCTATCTCACCCTTAAATAGTATTTTCACTAAGGGTTTAATTCGTCGTGTATATCAATCTAAATATTGGTTACCCAGATATGATTAGGTTCACAATGACATAAATCGCATCGCGTTAGATTTTCCAGATACCTTAGAGTCGTGGAAAACTAATTCCATGAAAATTGCGCTGTTGTCAAATGAAGTTTTCGTTAAAATTTGATAACAAAGAAATTTATTAGACACGCGATGTTGTCAAATCTAACTCTATTCAGAATTGGAAATATTTGAAGACATTAGAACATGATGCGGTGTTGCCAAACATAGTTTCGTCCAGAATTGCCATTATTTGAAGATATGCGATGTTGGCAAATCTAACTCCGTGCAGAATTGTAAAAATTTGAAAATATTGCGGTGTTGCCAATCGTAGTTTCGTCAGTGATTAATAACAAAGAAACAGATCGCGGTGTTGCCAATCGTACATTTTTTCACTGAGGATAATTTTTAAAAAGGGAAGCATATTAAAATTGCGATGTTGCCAAATGTAGCTTTCGTCCAGAATTGCGGAGATTATTGAACAAACAAACATATTACGGTGTTGCAAAACGCATCTTCGTAAAAAATGACGGATATTTGCAGACTAAAAAACGTATAAGAATTGCAGCGTTGTCGAAAGTGGTTTCGTCGAAATTTGCAGATGTTTGAAAGTGAAAAACGGACTGCGATGTTGCCGAATGTAGCTTTCGTCCAGAATTGCGGAGATTATTGAACAAACAAACATATTACGGTGTTGCAAAACGCATCTTCGTAAAAAATGACGGATATTTGCAGACTAAAAAACGTATAAGAATTGCAGCGTTGTCGAAAGTGGTTTCATCGAAATTTGCAGATGTTTGAAAGTGAAAAACGGACTGCGATGTTGCCGAATGTAGCTTTCGTCCAGAATTGCGGAGATTATTGAACAAACAAACATATTACGGTGTTGCAAAACGCATCTTCGTAAAAAATGACGGATATTTGCAGACTAAAAAACGTATAAGAATTGCAGCGTTGCCGAAAGTAGTTTTGTCGAAATTTGCAGATATTTGAAAGTGAAAAACGGACTGCGATGTTGCCGAATGTAGCTTTCGTCCAGAATTGCGGAGATTATTGAACAAACAAACATATTACGGTGTTGCAAAACGCATCTTTGTAAAAAATGACGGATATTTGCAGACTAAAAAACGTATAAGAATTGCAGCGTTGCCGAAAGTAGTTTTGTCGAAATTTGCAGATATTTGAAAGTGAAAAACGGACTGCGATGTTGCCGAATGTAGCTTTCGTCCAGAATTGCGGAGATTATTGAACAAACAAACATATTACGGTGTTGCAAAACGCATCTTCGTAAAAAATGACGGATATTTGCAGACTAAAAAACGTATAAGAATTGCAGCGTTGTCGAAAGTGGTTTCGTCGAAATTTGCAGATGTTTGAAAGTGAAAAACGGACTGCGATGTTGCCGAATGTAGCTTTCGTCCAGAATTGCGGAGATTATTGAACAAACAAACATATTACGGTGTTGCAAAACGCATCTTCGTAAAAAATGACGGATATTTGCAGACTAAAAAACGTATAAGAATTGCAGCGTTGTCGAAAGTGGTTTCATCGAAATTTGCAGATGTTTGAAAGTGAAAAACGGACTGCGATGTTGCCGAATGTAGCTTTCGTCCAGAATTGCGGAGATTATTGAACAAACAAACATATTACGGTGTTGCAAAACGCATCTTCGTAAAAAATGACGGATATTTGCAGACTAAAAAACGTATAAGAATTGCAGCGTTGCCGAAAGTAGTTTTGTCGAAATTTGCAGATATTTGAAAGTGAAAAACGGACTGCGATGTTGCCGAATGTAGCTTTCGTCCAGAATTGCGGAGATTATTGAACAAACAAACATATTACGGTGTTGCAAAACGCATCTTTGTAAAAAATGACGGATATTTGCAGACTAAAAAACGTATAAGAATTGCAGCGTTGCCGAAAGTAGTTTTGTCGAAATTTGCAGATATTTGAAAGTGAAAAACGGACTGCGATGTTGCCGAATGTAGCTTTCGTCCAGAATTGCGGAGATTATTGAACAAACAAACATATTACGGTGTTGCAAAACGCATCTTCGTAAAAAATGACGGATATTTGCAGACTAAAAAACGTATAAGAATTGCAGCGTTGCCGAAAGTAGTTTTGTCGAAATTTGCAGATATTTGAAAGTGAAAAACGGACTGCGATGTTGCCGAATGTAGCTTTCGTCCAGAATTGCGGAGATTATTGAACAAACAAACATATTACGGTGTTGCAAAACGCATCTTTGTAAAAAATGACGGATATTTGCAGACTAAAAAACGTATAAGAATTGCAGCGTTGCCGAAAGTAGTTTTGTCGAAATTTGCAGATATTTGAAAGTGAAAAACGGACTGCGATGTTGCCGAATGTAGCTTTCGTCCAGAATTGCGGAGATTATTGAACAAACAAACATATTACGGTGTTGCAAAACGCATCTTCGTAAAAAATGACGGATATTTGCAGACTAAAAAACGTATAAGAATGGCAGCGTTGCCAAAAGAGGTTTCGTCGAGAATAGCGGATATTTGAAAGCAAAGAATCGGATAAGAATTACGGTATAACGGTGTTGCGAAACTTAGAAAATGTACAATATTCGTAGAATTAATATGAAGAAGCATACCAATTTTGCGATGTTGCCAAATGTAGTTGTACCAAGAGCTTAGGAAATTGGATGGCTCGTTATTCAAACGAATATATCGTAGAACTCATTTCGAATTTATAATTTGAAAAAACAAAATTATCGATTACTATTTATGTAATATACAATTATCTAGTCATCATGGTTGTATCGATAAAAAAGATTCAGACGAAATTAACTTCTAGTACTGTCACTTCTCATTCAATTAAAAGGTTGTAGCTGCACCTACGAAGAGTTAGGCATGTTCCCCGCTGCGAGCCCCATCCATCTCTCAGTCGAGACCACCCGACCGTCCAACCGATAGTAGCCTACAACGGAGGACCCCGACAGAGAATAGGCCCGTCACTTCCAGCACCGAACGTACCAGCTTCCATACTAGTTTTTTTATCATTTAAATCATTAATGGACTCGAAAAAATCAATCTATTAACGAAAAAAATACAATATACACGCGATACAAAGTTTTAAACTATTTTAGACCGCAGATGAATCGTTCCAAATAAGTATTACGTCATTAGCGCCGATCGTGTTGGGAAGCGGCTGCTGTTTTCCGCACAGTTATCAAAATGGAGAAAATATCTACGTAATAAACATGTTCTTGTTTAATGGATGATGTATAGAGTGTATTAAAATCTCTGTTGACAATATAATAAAAATTATTTGGCAAGATTCAACGAATTTATCCACATCCGCGTTATTTTCACGAAACGTATAAATCGGCGTATAAAAGTTGGCAGATTTTAAATGATTATAAATTTACTGGCCTAATATTAGGTTAGGAGACCGGCCACACGGACGAACCCCGACTGTGAATAACTGACAACCAAGATAAACTGGCAACTGTGGGTGGTGGCTTGTTGTCGCAGACTTAATGTGCATGTATTCATTATTTATTATTCAAATCGGAAAATATCTTTGTCACACTTCATTAGGACTCTTAGTATATTATGTGAATTTATGGACTTGTTCCTAGAGGAGGATTTGGAGATACAGAGTGAACCGAAAGTTTCGTTTTGATTGAACTTTTAATGATAAGGGTGTGCACTTCGAGGAAAAAGAAAATTTTCTATTTCTTGTATTGAATTTTTCCTGTATTTTCAACTATTATGTCTAAAAATTCAGAAATTTGAAAAAAAATTTGACATCCGTGTATAGAAATTTCCATATTTTCCAAACCATTTGAGACATCGAAATATTTTTGACATGAATTAATTGAGAAAATGTGTGTCTAAGAGAATGTATACATCGAATTTCATCAATTTTTTATTTGTCACAAATATACAGGGTCAAAGTTAGAGTGAATTATTATTTGCAAAATAACAGTTTATAAATTTATAATTGTATAATGGCAACGTTGTAATATATGAAAATTTGAGAAGTACCGTTGATAAGGGTGTGCACTTCGAGGAAAAAGAAAATTTTCTACTTCTTGCATTGAATTTTTCCTGTATTTTCAACTATTATGTCTAAAAATTCAGAAATTTGAAAAAAAATTTGACATCCGCGTATAAAAATTTCCATATTTTCCAAACCATTTGAGACATCGAAATATTGTTGACATGAATTAATAGAGAAAATGTGTGTCTAAGTGACTATATATATCGAATTTCACCAATTTTTTATTTGTCACAAATATACAGGGTTAAAGTTAGAGTAAATTATTTTTTGCAAAATAACAGTTTATAAATTTATAATTGTATAATGGCAACGTTGTAATATATGAAAATTTGAGAAGTACCGTTGATAAGGGTGTGCACTTCGAGGAAAAAGAAAATTTTCTATTTCTTGCATTGAATTTTTCCTGTATTTTCAACTATTATGTCTAAAAATTCAGAAATTTGAAAAAAAAATTGACATCCATGTATAAAAATACCCATATTTTCCAAACCATTTGAGACATCGAAATATTTTTGACATGAATTAATTGAGAAAATGTGTGTCTAAGAGAATGTATACATCGAATTTCATCAATTTTTTATTTGTCACAAATATACAGGGTTAAAGTTAGAGTAAATTATTATTTGCAAAATAACAGTTTATAAATTTATAATTGTATAATGGCAACGTTGTAATATATGAAAATTTGAGAAGTACCGTTGATAAGGGTGTGCACTTCGAGGAAAAAGAAAATTTTCTATTTCTTGCATTGAATTTTTCCTGTATTTTCAACTATTATGTCTAAAAATTCAGAAATTTGAAAAAAAATTTGACATCCGCGTATAAAAATTTCCATATTTTCCAAACCATTTGAGACATCGAAATATTGTTGACATGAATTAATAGAGAAAATGTGTGTCTAAGTGACTATATATATCGAATTTCACCAATTTTTTATTTGTCACAAATATACAGGGTTAAAGTTAGAGTAAATTATTTTTTGCAAAATAACAGTTTATAAATTTATAATTGTATAATGGCAACGTTGTAATATATGAAAATTTGAGAAGTACCGTTGATAAGGGTGTGCACTTCGAGGAAAAAGAAAATTTTCTATTTCTTGCATTGAATTTTTCCTGTATTTTCAACTATTATGTCTAAAAATTCAGAAATTTGAAAAAAAATTTGACATCCATGTATAAAAATACCCATATTTTCCAAACCATTTGAGACATCGAAATATTTTTGACATGAATTAATTGAGAAAATGTGTGTCTAAGTGACTATATATATCGAATTTCACCAATTTTTTATTTGTCACAAATATACAGGGTTAAAGTTAGAGTAAATTATTTTTTGCAAAATAACAGTTTATAAATTTATAATTGTATAATGGCAACGTTGTAATACATGAAAATTTGAGCAGTAGCGTTGTTAAAGGTGTGCACTTTGAGGATAAAGAAAATTTTCTACTTCTTGCATTGAATTTTTCGTGTATTTTCAACTATTATGTCTAAAAATCCAGAAATATTAAAAAAATATATGACATCACTGTATAAAAATTTCCATATTTTCCAAACCATTTGAGACATCGAAATATTTTTGACATGAATTAATTGAGAAAATGTGTGTCTAAGTGACTGTATATATTGAATTCTATCAATTTTTTTTATTTGTCTCAAATATACAGGGTTAAAGTTAGAGTAAATTATTTTTTGCAAAATAACAGTTTATAAATTCGTAGTTGTACAATGGCAACGTTGTAATACATGAAAATTTGAAGAGAAGAGTTAATATCATAATAGAAAAAATACAACAACTTTTTCGTAATCATACAAAGCGAGTTATATAACATAGAGTTAAAAGTTAAAGAACAAAATTTTAGTTTTCTCCAATTCTACAAATTCTTTTTTTCCTGTAAACGTTTCATTTTTCATGGTTTTTTAATAAAAACCAAAATAAATACTATTATATATAGTACCTTATAATGATTATGACGCTGTTTACGTGGGACAGACATCCCGGTATTTAGAAAATAGAATGAAAGATCATCAAAATAAAATAACATCTAATTTTCAATCAAAAGACACCTAAAATTAGGTCTATTTATCAAGAAAAATTGATATATTGTTATTAATATTTTGTACATGGTTTAACAATGAAAATAACTAAACTAACTTTCACGGAAGTCAACTAATCTGCATACTTTTGATCAAGAAATATTGCATCATGTCAAGCAACCTCTAAATTTTAAGAAATTCTTGGTAACTTCCACCTCGATGTATTTGGGTAACTTTTCTACTACATATACAATTCAATTGTGATTTTTTAGCATAGTTATCACAAAATTTTCCTTCGGGACGAGTTTTATGTGCAAAAATATGCCAACAAGGTCCACTAAAGCATCATTTTGATGACCTTCAATTAGTGATTTAAACTTGAGTTTGATTTTTTCTGTTTTAATTATCCCATTCTCGAATAAAACACGATGTAGCAGTCACAAAAAAAACGTGATTGAAACTTAATTATTATATATTGTTAATAAATAAAAAAACATCACAAAATTCGTGCGGTAAAAACAGTGTAATTGTTTTTGCGGCTCTCGCACACATTCAAGCGTCAGTCGGCGTTGTGCTACAGCCACGTAAACATATCCGCCATTATTGATATTTCCGCCAAGTTTGATTCGTTTTCTACAGGCTGAAGGCTGCAGAAATCCATCGGAGAAGGAGTCGTTTTGTCTATGGAATTTCCAGAAGTTGAAAGGTCTGTTTGGTACTAAACGGCAACTTTCTTTGAAAATCTGTCAAATATCCCAATTTCTTAGGTGATTATGTCGAAAAGTACAAGATTATCAATCTTTTGGTAATAAAATTATCGTTTTATATGAACTAGTCTTTCGTTTATAGTCTATCGGAGGTTGAAAAAGAAAACGGCCCTCGTATAAGATTAAATATAAAACTGTTTAGCTTCAATTGAAAATTATGCACATTATCTTCTTTCTAATTGCAGTTTTCTTTCATAAATTCGATCCGGGTTGCGAAAAAGCCGTAAAACATATACACAAATAACGTAATTAAGTTCATCCTACTTTGATGTGATCAAAAGGTGCCGCGTCTGTCTTCTATGACCCCTCGTCCCACGGTAGTTTGATGAAACACAACTGTCAGCTTTAATAAACTTTTGAGGCATATGCAACGTATCAATCTTTGTTGGCGCTTTATTTTTCAACGTAATTCCTTCCATTTGTCAGACAACGTCACGTTATTCTTTTATTTTTTTTTATCTATACAAATAAACTTTTATTTGTAGGTCATTAATTATGATTACATACATTTGGAAGTTAGTTTTAGGACGGCCAGCCATACAAAACGTACCAGGAAGTAAAAAAATAAAGGAAATAACATCCACTAAGATCAATAGAGTTTCGTTGAACCTCAAGTACATCAAAAACGTTGATCTCTCAATTTATTTTTGTTCTACGGCAATAATTCAGTGACGAACGATTCAATTTCGATGTTTTGACTGTACTTTTGGTAAACAAACGCTGATGTACCAACTGCGAACAACTTTTCTTGGTTTTGGTTCGCTTCATCGCAGGATCTTTTGAAGCACGCGAGTTTTTTTGTGAGCGATCTTTTTGACAGCTAAATTAACATGCAGTATTGAATATATGCTAGTGGAATCAATCAATCAATCTCGTTGTATGTCATATGAGAAGTATCAGGATGTTTTCTGGCACAATAATCGATTTTAGAGGATCTTCACTAAATTTATCCTGTACTATAGAACTAATTTTCGGTACGTTTAACATCAAAAAGTGAAACTTTGAGGTAACTATGTCAAATTTGAAATATTTACATTGTATAAATAAATATTTAAAAAACTTTAGTGATAAATATCATAATGAAACATTTGCGAGACGTAGAATCAAGAATTATTCGATATTATTATGGAAATTCCTCAACTTGTTATTCCCTTTTGGTCCACATTTTTATATTCCTATTTTTTTTGTTACAATTTGTAAAACAGAATGCGGGAAACGATGATTCCAATTGGCAAGTGATTGTGCACTTTTTTTGGATTGTAAAATATTGAGCCCTTAACTAATTCTGAACGTGCAGTGTACTAGTAGGAGTCAGAATTTTTAATCTTTTAAAGAAATCCCTGTTGTTTAGTCCGAGTAAATATCTAACAGTTCTTTTTTGTAGTTTGAAGATTCGATCGTACCCCAAAAGAGAAGATGCGATTCAATAGGGGCATAATAAACTGTTGAGGAGGTGGATAAGTCCATTTCTTTGGAAACTGATCTCACAGCAAATAAATTTTTTAGACAAGGAGTTGTCCACAAACGTTGAGACAAAGAATTACGAAATCTCACCATGATTTAAGGGTCTAGTACTGATCCTTGTGGCACTCCACGTTCTATTGGCTTGCCAGAAGACATCAACTCTTACAAGCTAACTTGTAACCCAATTTTTTAATTAAAATATTATGATTGACACAATCGAAAGTTTTCTAAATTGATTTATGTCCATCAACTATTGAGTGGGAGTATATTTGACATCTAATTTCATGATTTTTTGCGTTAGGAATTATCCGAAATGACTCGTAGTTATACGTTTCGGTGATAAATTATACGAATCCGATTTGGCACATACTATTTAAATATAAAATATTAACAAATTGGTATGTTATTAAACGTTAAAGATAAATGGCGTGGCAGCTGTGTCGCTAAATTTATAACCTGTTACATTTTAGTGAACGTATTAATACGCTTCGTTATCAAGATCCAGTCTAGTACAATATAATTTTATCTATAAAAAAAAATATATTCTAATCTCGAGTTTAGTTCGGTGGATATAAGCAGTTCATAAAACAAACAGAATATTAAATCAAATAAAAAAAATCTTTTTTCGTGTTTTTTTTGTCTATTTATAAGGTTTCAATTTCAACAGTCTGTTAATCAATTTAAAGCTTTCTAAAGTTAATTTTTGTTGCGCGAAACAGGGAAAGTCCAAGTTGATTTCGCAAACTTTCAACGATTAGCCTTGCGATTTATTTATGGTCATCGCAATGGCCAGACGTACCGGAAATTGTAAACGATTAAAATCGAATGGTGCAGTTCATTGAAAAAACTCTATATTGGAAATAAATAAAAAGAAACTGATCAACTATAGAGAGAAACAGCTCTTTTTAAGGACTTTTATAATATACTAGCTTCGTACAGCCTGAATCTATAAATAAAACACCTAAACTTTTGTAGAAAATAAACTTAAAACAAACAGAATATGAAATCAATTTAAAAAAAATTATTTTCTTGAAATACTAGTAATTTATAAGGTTTCAATTTGATGTTGACAGACACACACAGTTATAAAACAGTCTGTTAATCAATTTAAGGCTTTCTAAAGTTAATTTTCGTTGCGCGAAACAGGGAAAGTCCAAGTTGATTTCGCAAACTTTCAACGATTAGCCTTGCGATTTATTTATGGTCATCGCAATGGCCAGACGTACCGGAAATTGTAAACGATTGAAATCGAATGGTGCAGTTCATTGAAAAAACTCTATATTGGAAATAAATAAAAAGAAACTGATCAACTATAGAGAGAAACAGCTCTTTTTAAGGACTTTTATAATATACTAGCTTCGTACAGCCTCAATCTATAAATAAAACACCTAAACTTTTGTAGAAAATAAACTTAAAACAAACAGAATATGAAATCAATTTAAAAAAAATTATTTTCTTGAAATACTAGTAATTTATAAGGTTTCAATTTGATGTTGACAGACACACACAGTTATAAAACAGTCTGTTAATCAATTTAAGGCTTTCTAAAGTTAATTTTCGTTGCGCGAAACAGGGAAAGTCCAAGTTGATTTCGCAAACTTTCAACGATTAGCCTTGCGATTTATTTATGGTCATCGCAATGGCCAGACGTACCGGAAATTGTAAACGATTAAAATCGAATGGTAAATCCGTTTGAATCAACGGTATTTCATTCAAAAGTCTTCGGTGATTAGGAACGAGTTTTATGTGCAATAGTAGCAAAAAAATATCCTTAAAGGTCCACAAAAGGATCAGTTTGATGACCTGCTGTTAGTGATTTAAGCTTGAGCTTAATTTTTTCAGTTTCAACTATCCGAAACACGTATGTAGTTGTTACAAAAAAAAAACGTGCGGAAAAAACAGTGTAATTGTTTTTTTTTTTCAACCTCCGATCGCTCCGTGCAGACGCTACACGGGCAAAAAAAGCGGAAACGAGCTTTAGAAGAATGCGAAGCTCTCGCACTACACATTCCGTCATTGTCAACATTGAATCGTCAGTCGGCGTTATGCTACAACCGCGTAAACGTATCCGCTATTATTGATATTCCCCCCAAGTGTGAATTACGAAGCGTGATTCGTTTTCTACAGGCCGAAAGCTGCAGAAATCCATCGAAGAATGAGTAGTCTCTATGGGGAAAACTTCATGAGTATCGGAAGTTTATGTTGAAAGAGGTCAAGGAAGCAAATCTGTCGTTTTAAATGACCTGGTTAATGAAGAAGACAGATTTACCATTACTGCTTTGTCTATTGAATTTCTAGAAGTTTCAAGTACTCTTTTGATTATTGAAAATATTGTCCATAGATACGACAAATGTCTCAAACTTGTATATTAACAGACACACGCAGTTATAAAACAGTCTGTTAATCAATTTAAAGTCCAAGTTGATTTCGCAAACTTCCAACGACTAGCCTTGCGATTTATTTATGTTTATCGCAATGGCCAGACGTACTGGAAATTTTAAACATTTGCACATAACTTGAAATGTCATCGAATATAGAAGGATGCATCCTTTGTTTGAGTTATCGATCGACATTGAGGATGTATCGACATATTAATTGCTTGTCAAATGTCAAATATTATAATTGCGTTAATTCAACACCAAAATCAACCAAATCGGTCCAGCCGTTTTCTCTATAAATCGTGTAATGATCTTCCCGACTAATATTCTTTAATAACGATTAAAATCGATACAGTAAAAGTAGTCCAATGGACATATTGATATTTCATTTAAAAAGTGACAAGAAAATATCGTATGTAATTAGATGTACACACAAACGAAACGAATGTTATTTCATCTGGGAAGTGACGTTGACAGAGCAGTTTACAATGCGCACCTTAACAAATGTCTCATTTGCATATCCTCGGAGAAATCTTTTCGAAACAGCTACAGGCTTTTAATTTACACATCATTAATTACATTCACCGACCCACAACGTCCATGGGCGGAGATGGATTTTATTACCAGCATTCGCTCCGTAGGTTTCGTGTCGATCAGACCAAAAAAAATTTCTATTTGTAACAATTTTTTTAATCCCGAACTAAAGATAAAGTTATTTGTTCATTAATTAATATAATATTGTATCCAGAGGTGACGCCCTTAAAGGATACGAGGATGGTTCAACAAATACCTGGTCCAACAAAGATTTTCTTTCAGCTCCATACAGTTTTCCCAGTGTACGATGCACTTTTTATGATAAGAATCGTCAGAGTCCCGAAAAAACCGACGCCATGGACCTGGAACGGTCTTTGTTTCATTTAGAATCGGTTTCCCTTTACAAAATATTGTACAAGTAACAAGGGAAAACATAATAAGAACGAAACAACATAAAACTATGATTATTGGAGATTGAAGTTGAAGCAAACGGATTGGATTGAAAATATTACAATAGAAGGAGTTTATTGAAACATGTAATGATAAAATTATCTGTTCCACTCACGATTTAGAGTCAGAGACTTTTCTAACCACACAAGTAGTAAGAAAAAGTGGTGGTTTGCTTTACCAATGCTCAATCACCTCAAAGAAATTGCTCGGATATAAAAACTATGTGTGTAGAAAACGTTTAAATACCTTGCGACAGCAGCCTTTGAAGACGTAGACGTTATCGAAAGAATTAAAAATGCCTTGAACAGCATAAACAACTGCCTGATTAATAAAACGACAGGATATGAAGGTTGTGTCACTTATGGACTTCATTTACTAAGTTTGTGGGTCTTTTACATAGAATGGAAGGCTCGAAATCAGTGAAGAGAGTTACGAAGTACAATTAGGTTGAAATAAAAAAAAAAGGAAGACCTATAGTCGCATGGGATGAAGTCTTCTTTACATGTTTAAGAGTATTTGTCCTTCATTTGAGTCCACTGATGTCTATCGTTGGTTAATAGGGTCCGAGTTGTTTTTATTAGCTTCATATACCATAGTCCCATGTTAAGCTAGGTTTCCTTTTGGGTTTTATGATGTTTCTTGGGTACCATGTTGAAATTCATCTCGTGATCCAACGATTATTCAATTGCCGTTGTGTTGAGTTCATTTCTTTGCAGCTCTTCGGGGCTATTAACAATGCTATCAGAGACTTTTAAACGATTAATGTATTTTTCATCTTTCTTAGATCTTTGTTGCCTTTTTCCAATATTTTTTTCGATATTGTTGTGAAGAGCTTCGAAGATTTTGAGACTTCTTGCCTTACTTCTCTATTGGTCGCGAATTCAGGACGAGTTTTTCTTCAAACATCGTTTTATTCATCGATGTAATCTTCTTCAAGATCAATACAATCATACCAAAGCTTCTCTAATTTCAAAATACCGTGTTTGTAGCAGTATTTGTCTTTAATATCGAAATAAGCATCAATTTCATCATTTGTTTCTTCATTTGGGTTGAATTTCTTATCAGCGATCAATTTTTTGAGATCAACGAATAACCAGTAATCATAGGGGGTCAGATCTGGAGTATACGGTGGATGAAGAAGCAATATCTTCAATTTAACCATCGTTACTATCGATTTGTGAATTCGGTGCAGTATTTCGGGAAACGGTGATTTTATCTTCGAAGTATGGGATCGTTTCTCATTAATTTTTGTATCCAATAACTTTATGTAGTATTCGTTATTGATTGTTTCTCTATTTTGGAGATAGTCGATGAAGAATATTCCCAAAATACTGAAGCCATGACCTTTCCAGATGACTATTGTGCCTTTGGACGCTTCGAACGTGATTCACTGACTGCAAATGATGATCGATTTGATTCCGAGGTGAATTGAAAGATCCATATTCCATCAATTGTCATAAATCGTCGCGAAAAATCTGATTTATTAAGTTTAAACATGACCAAATACTGCTCTGAATCATCAAGACGTTGTTGTTCATGATCGACTGTGAGTAAACGCGGGACCCAATTAGAAAAAGCTTTTTAATGATTAAATCTTCGTCCATAATTGTAAACACACTACGTTCTGATATCTTTAGAGCCTCAGTTATCTCACGCAATTTTAATATACGATCAGTAATAACCTCAATTTGACGACCAGAACGTTCACCATCATCGGGGCGTGTACGACCTCGTTTAAATTCAGCAAACCAATGAAAAATCGTTCGTTCTGATCCGGATAACACTTTTGAAGCTATTCCTGAGCTTGTACAGTATTTTTTTATCAAGAAACAATGATAAATTACCACACGAAATTGGTTTGTTGTGAAGTAGATTCACTTAAATAGCTGTCACTATTTTCTGACATATCGAAATGTCATGACATTTGACACATAGTCTTTTAGAAGTTGGTACTTCGTAAACGTCATATGTATTTGACAATGACAGCGCTTTCTGTGTATCAACATTTTTTATAAAATAAATAGTAAATTTGTAGATTTTCTTATTTTCGTAGTAAACAAATATTCTCACTTATTTTAAATAATGGTAGAGAAAAAAAGAATTCAACACTTGTGGATGTTGGCATATACATCATCACCTAAAATCTCGCTTCGAGGATAACATCAACCATAAATGTTTTTAATATTTCTCGTGAGATGATCGTACTATTTCAAAATGTGTCGGTATCTTTGAAAAACCGTATAATTTATTACGGCGTTTTTAACTTTAAAATAGACATATTTATACATGCCAAGAATAATTTAGTGGAGTCAGTAGGGCCGTTCGAAATTAGAAACGATAAGCCACACACCATAAATTTAAATAAATGAGTTGCTTTAGAAAAACACGGAGCTAACATATTGAGAAGGCGTGTATTAATGTGTTCCAGAGGCGATGTGCGATGACAGCTGAGACATACATTAGGCCAGTCACAACTTGTACAAGTACAACCGAAGAATTTATTATATTACTTTATTTTGAGGTTAGAAAACGGTATATTCAGTTGAACAATCATTGAAAAGGATGCTAAAAAACATCGAAAATGTAAAACAACAATCGGCTTACAAACGTACAGTTGTACTTAATATAACAAGCGAAGAAAATGTCAGTAAAATCAAATACAAACATGAATTGGTTGCTTTGCAATTATTTTTATTTCTAAAAGAATTTATGGCGACTAAGCTAGTGCCCTAGCATCTAAAAATACCAACTACAGATACATACGACCCAGAAAATTCCAAATTCTTTTTATAATCTCTTTCTTGTTCAATATACCTGGTAGACATTCACACGAATCCAAGCAAGACGAAAAGAAGCTCGGGGACAACGAAGCGATCAGATCAGATCAGATCTCGAACGTCTAAATCTCAACGGAGCTACGCAGCTCCCTAGAGATTCGGCACGCGCGACTTAGATTAGTTTTTAATTACTTCTTTGTATAATCCTCTTCGAATTATAAATCTTAAGGCAGTAGAAACTCTAAAGTGTTTGTTTTTGAATAATATTTAGTAGAAATTTTACGAAATTGTATGTTATCAAACACTGTTTGTAAGTACAGTGCTTGTACCAGGTTTTCTTTGAAGCAAGCCTTAAATATCACCTCTGGAATGTGACGGTTTTTGTAATTTTTTGGAAAAGTCCGTTAAATACTGACAGAATGTTACAATTTCTGAGTGCTGTCCTTGCCAGCTGCGTCTCAAAGTCCAGCAGAATTTATTAGAGATCGTGGATCGATTAGAGACATTATATTAGGGTCAAATATACGGAAAACTTTGTGAAAACCTCGTATTTATATAATTCAACCTAACACCAGAAAGCTGTGCGCAAGATGGGTTCCGCGTTTGCTCACAATGGAACAAAACCAGCGTCCTGAAGGTGTTTTCATCGAGTGTTTGGCAATAGATGAAACGTGGGTCCATTACTTCACATTTAAGTGAAAAAAAGTAATCAAAACAATGGATCGAAAAGGGAGAACCGGCTCCAAAGAAGGCGAAGACCGTTCCATCAGCAGGTAAGGTCATGGTGTAGGTTTTTCAACAAGACAATGCACCAACTCATCCATAATTGCAATGACTAATGAATTAATTGCTACCTCATGCACCCTATTCACCAGATTTAGCCACTTGGGATTATTTTCTGTTTTCAAACTTGGAGAAATAGTTCGGTGGTGAAAGATTTTCCAATAATGAAGAAGTAATGTCGACGGTTAATGGATAGTTCGAGGAGCTCGACGATTCTTATTTTAAAAACAGTATAAAAGCAGATTACATTGAAAAAAATACATTTTTTTTCGAAAATTTTATGTGTTTTGTTTGTTCATTCTCGTATTTTTACTAAAACTTAACTTTGAGGCTGATCCGAATTATTGAAAAAATATTCGATACATAATTTTTATAGATTTAAATCTCCTGGCCTATAAACATGCTCCCGAGTCAAAAGATATGTTTGATGACAGCTGAAACATAGATGTCACATCGTAAAAACGGAATCCTCTCTGAACTGTAAACAAATATTTCAAAAACTTGCATCCAAGGACTATTCAATAACAGGAAAGATAATTTAGACCCCAATAAAGTGCTCTAAGTAATGGCCTCTTTCAACTTTTGTACACCGTTAATTAGTTAAGACTGAATCACCATCTTACTAGCTCCAGTGGCGTAGACATTTTCTCAATCTATATTTAGATCGGGCGCTGGATCGGTTCGAGTGCGCCCGATTTTCTTGTTGCTTAGCCCACTGCAAACTCTTAATTTTATATTGACGATAACATTTTTTTTTTCGGCCAATTTGACTGGGCTATTAACCAACCATTGTACCGCGAGATGGCGGCTTCACTCACGAACAAAAAGAATGAAACAATAGGTGATTTTGGTATGACGTCACAACCAGCCGCCATATTGTCTTGAGATACAAATATTCCGTTATTTACATTAAAATTAAGGTTATATAAGTTTTTTATTTACTTGTTTTTTCGACGAAAGATCAGGAAAACGATCGAAGTAATCAATTTTCTATACAGGAATAAAATAAAATATTTTTTACCACGACAATAAGGCCGACGTCTCAAACACTCGTATGACGTATGACGTATACGAAAAACGTTTGTTTTTATAAGTCTCTTTAATAATATATTGTAAGACATACCGTATATTTCGAATATATTTTATCTAATACAACATTTGTTATTATATTTCTTTTACCTAAAACGTTTCATAATATATTTAAGGGCTGTATATACATCTAGGCAAAGGCCAAGTTACGGGAGAAAGAATTACACATTATTATATATTAACTGACATTTTATTTAATGTTTAATAAAATATTTTTTGTGTAAATCAATTGGAAAATCTGGTGGCGTTATTAAACAATGTTAAATTGACAACTACGAGACATTCATAATAATTTATTAACAAGTATTTCTGTACCCTGTGGAGTGAACCTATTAGTTACTGTTGAGTTGTTCACACCTGGACGCAACAACTTTTACAAAGGTGAATATATGAATTATTCTTTTTATTAGGCCAGAACGTAAACTTATTTTTTGTTATACAAAATAATGACATAAATATTATCATCAATAGTTTAGGTTGTTGAACCGTCGTCCGTTTGTATTTTTGTTGGTACTTAAGTTTTTAGGTATGGCAACACTGATATGAATGCGTCAAATCTGACATTTACCATCATAGAGTTCGATGGTGAACGTATTCAGAAACGATCATTTTCGTTCAATGATTTTTAATGATTTCCGTTGATTAATCATAATGAAACAGCATTTAGGGTAAAATCCGAATGGTACTTCAGCATTTGTTCACCAGAAGTGAAAAATCAGGGAAACCAATCGTAGAAGTCAAATCATTCTCCAACACGACAATACGTCAAAACATCGAACCCGAAGAAGCGTTCAAATAACGTGCTTCGGAGGTACCTCAATCGGAAGTGTCTAGATGGTTAGCAATTAATGACAGTAGCGTCTACGGGGGTTATACAAAAAGTGAAAAAGTGTGTTTATGTTCTATGACACTAAATAAGATTGACAGGTGGATTGTAGATGGGGGTGTTGTCGATAAAAAGAAGAAGTTTCCAGAGGGATTATTAAAATTAGATAACTAACGATTGTGGCGTCTACGGGGGTTATATAAAAAGTAGATAAGTGTGTATGTTTTCACGTGTAGAAAGTATCTGTCTCTCTCTTTTTCTAGGGGGGGTTTAGAAGAAGCGAAAATGTGTAATATTGAATATTATAATTAAAAATGACAAAGATAGAGCGATACACTCTTTGTTTGACGTATCGATCGACATGTTAGTTGGTTGTCAAATGTCAAATATTATAGTTGCGTTCAGAAATTTTGTTGTTTTCGGTTAATTTCGACCAATTTCGTATTTATTAATCCAAAATCAGTCAAATCGGTCCAGCCGTTTTCCAGATTAACGAACTAGCAGCTCGGTTGGTGCAAAACAAATACTAAAACGCATTATTAATGTCATAAATTATTAATAGAGGAAAGTTGGTTCTAATTACTGGCCTATCGTGCATACGTAGAGGTTAATTCGTTTCATTATTCCCAGTTATTCATTACATCGAAGGAAAATGAAGAGATACGCGTAGCCTCATAAATTTTTCATGTTGATATATAAAATATGTGGGTTATTCGTTTAACTACCACTAGTTTATACACACGTTAAATGGAAATATTTGCATTTTGATGAAATGATTTTATCTAGATTAATACGAGCTTAGTAGCTTCTTGAACGTTAAAATTACTAAAAAATGTTGATTTATTACCAACTTAAACACTGTTATTAAACGTAATCTTTAACTATATACGGGCATGAGGAAATGTGTAGAATTGTTAGAAATTATTTTATTGTTAATGTTAATAATGAACTAGCAACTTTATTCGACGTATATGACTATAAATTTAGAGAAGATTTTCAATCACAAACTACATATGTTGCTCTAAACACATTTTTATATTGAACTGACTACTGAGGTGGCTAAAATGCTGCGATTTCTTGGTTGAAGAAACCCACGAGCAATTTTCTGTTCTCCACGGTATACTAGAAACGATTCTTTGCATATAACATCAAACATTAACAATTCTTGGAGAATATTGATTCATATAAATGGATATTCATAGATTAAGCAACAAAGAAAAATAGTTTTCATAAAAACAAACTTTCTGATTACCCTGGTATAGAATGACGCTGCTTAATCGCGAAATACGATATCAATAAGGGCGACGGGTCCCTTCTTGAAGATAAAACTTTTACTCTACAAAGTTTTTTGTGAAGTTGGTGCTTTTAGAGTTATTAACGTTTGAAATTGGTAATTTTTCGCATGTTTTTTTATCGTTTCTCATGAATTACTCAGAAATTTCTGATTTTATCACCAAAATGATTATAAACAAAATTGTAGCTAATAAAAAAACAAACAGTTTCGTTTTTTACAGACTTCCATAGAGTCGATAATAACTGAGTTATTGCTCGTTGAAGTATTACTAACCCCCCCATAAATTGGAAACATTTAACCTCAAATAACTTGAAATTGATGAAATTTTTGGAAAAAAGTCAAGAGAGCTTTCCCAAAGCACAAAGAAAAGCCTTTAAAACGAGCTTTGTCAAAAGTCTTTTGCATGAGATTTCACTGATTTATAACGAAAATAAAATTTTTCCTTCTTTGAAAATATGTGATAATTATACCCTCGCCACAACTACCCTAATTGAAATTATTGGTCGTAATCCACTCGCAATTAACTTTATTTATGTACTATTGATACGATCCATGTGATTTGACCAATTTTGAATTTTGATTTTAGACAAAATAATTGATTGAATTGAACACACTACATTTTCGTAATTTCTTAAATAAACCAAAAACTATGGAAGTTACGAGAAAATGTTTCAAATACTAATTGTAGGGTTTTTCTTGCCAAAAATTTCGAGTTTTTCTAAATTTGTATGTCATAAAAATTGAAGGAGATCCATTAGTTCAAAGTTTACATTCGCGTACCAAATATTGGTACCCCTTTTAGCTGCACCCTTTTCGAAATCGGCGGTTGAAAAAATTTTTGATTGATATGAAATTGAAGTACTTGAAATCCCCTACAAAATGCTTTTTCAAAAAAGTTCCTAACTTGAAAATTGAGCGAGTTATTTTCGAAAAACCAAATGTTGTTTATTTTCAAAATTTCGGAGCACGAAATTTGGAACATTGATAAAAGAGAAACGATTTCAAAAATTTAACTACAATTTTTTGAAATATTCAGTCATTGAAGGGGGGGTTTTATAAGGATTAAAATATTATTCGGAATTCAATATAAATACACTTTTGAATAATTTTGAATAAAAAAAGAATCGTTGATATTATTTTTTAGCTTTTCATATGATTAGGGGATGATTTGGGGGGGGTTGCATGTATCTGAGAATGTCAATAGATTTATGAATAACACATTTAACATGCATAAAATCTTAGTTTTTAATTTTTTTTGTAATAAGGGTTAGTTTACAGCCCTCAGAATATAATAATCCCGATTCGGCACAGGGAAAATTTCGTAGAAAAGGGTAAGTAAAGATTTGAATATCACTACCCTCAGAGGATGGCTTTTGGAGGGGTTGCATGAGTCAAATTAATCATAAACTTTTTCGAAATAATTCATTTAAACTGTATTTCACTCAAAAAGATGCTGAAATCGAAGATTTTTGAATTTTTTATAATAAGTGGTAGTTCTCGCCCGTAAAAACTAAAAAAAGCATTTTTCGGTAAGGGTTTGATTAAGGGGTAAGTACATTTTAAATCCAAATTTTCATAAAAATCGATGTTGGTTAACGAAATTCCACGTTTTTAGCCGCCGTTTCCTGGACTAATCATTTAGCAACGTGTTTTGTCCACTGCCTCTCTCAACCTTGACCTTTGTGGTTCAATCTTTATTCAGAGCACATATTTCGCGATGCTTTATATGGCAAGAGAGGAAGTAATTATAAACAACGTAAGAGACGCAGTTAATATTGAAACATCAAGAAAACTAATTGCGATCGACGAATACAACAACATGGTCCAAATATTTTGGTTGAACAATGACATAACGTGCGATAGAGATGGTATTGAGCAAATGGAAACCAGCTCTCACTTATAGAAACCATCGCTGGTACGTATCGAGCATTTTATTGTACAGATTTGAGACCTGGATGTTGAAAGCCGACATCATGAAGAAGATAGAAGCGTTCGAGATGAGGTACTATTGGAGAATCCTCTAAATCCCTTGGATCCAGCATACCAATAATACTCAGACCTCCAGGACACCATAAAAACAAGAAAGATCAATTATTTCGGACATCCCTCGCCTGGTAATTCATTAAGAAGTTAAGGGCAGGAAATGGATGGGAAAACTTTAAGAATTTTGCTCGATATTGGGCATTTTGGATCCATTTGGAAGATATCAGAATACCTACGTATTCGTCGCTTCGGAATTAATTAATTAAGACTGATACATTTTGTTGTATATTTTAAAAAACATCAACTTCGAGATTCAATATTCCAATTGACGTTTAATAGGAATATTGAATCTTAAACCGGATTCACTTGATACGAATAAAAAGACAGGAATACGTATTTCAAATTTCCCGCCAAAGAATTATTCACATTATGGCAACACCGATTAGTATCTCGTATGACAGGCTGGTAAATGTCAAAATTCCCACTGTCAACGTTCTTTATAAGTGACATTTGACAATAAGAATTATTAAATGAAATGTCGTCATCTCGAATTTATCGATTAAACCAAATGTACACTTTTGTTGTTTGTTTTGTTTTGACAGATAATTCGATAATTAATTTGAGTCGAAGTAAAAGTGTAATCAATGCCTCGTCGGTTAATTGAAATTCAGAAAGCTGTCATTATTGTCAAATTGCAAAATGGAGACTGTCGGTTCGTCTAGATCTTAAAGCAAGTACCGTTAAACAATGGCAAGTAAATTTACACAGTTAAAAATTTTAAAAAAATCTGTATCGTGCCTTGTACATAATCAGAAATGTTTATTTCGTATTTTTACATAAATTTACTTTCAAAAACACGATAATATATTAAAGATTAATATGTGTAATATACCCTTAAATATAGGCAACACTTTATACAATTTCTCAAGACACAAGTTTTTCGTACTTGATAAACTTTGTTAACTAACATTGCGCCTCATGTTTCTGGGATTTGTAATGTACTCAATCACATTGTCTATAAGTTGTCTGTCGAGATTAAATCTTATCCTTCTTCAATTTAGTCGTATAGAGTCATAATGTATTACCACTTCAATTGCAGTGTACTGTCTTGTAGACCTGAACAGCTGTACAATTCAAACACGATTAAATAAGATAAATCTAATGGTGAAACCTTGTTAAGAACGGCGTAAATGGCAGCCGGGATTTAACACCGACTCGTAACACAACTGACTTATTAGACAATTCCCGTAAATTACGTCATATTTTTTAGTCGAAATTTGTTTCGGTTTCTTTTCAGAAGGATTCGCGCTCGTCTAAAACCCGAAAGTTTTCCACGTCTCGGTATCAATAGTAAATTTGTAGATATAATGTTGTTTTAATGATATGGATGGATATTAGTCTTATTAATACCATTAAAAACTTTGTATAACCCAGAAATATAATTTAAAATCGAATCTGTCTGCAATAAACGTTCTATTTGGACTTAAACGTAAGTTGAATCGCGTATCGGTTCCATTGATATTCAACGGTAAAATTTCGGCGACATATTTTCATTCAACACACCGACTGTTTTTTTAGTAACGTCAAATAGTCCGGGAAACGATAAAACTATTAAAACAAATCGTTATCGCGATTAAAAAACTCGTTTTTTGTCGTAACTAAAAAATTCTAGAAGTACCTGGTCTGACGTATAGATGGCGGTAGTTGCTTGAAAACTACCGCTGCAAATATTGGGTAGTAGTTTGACCGATCTGCGAAGACCAGCGTCGTAGTGGTCGACATGAGGACATGAGGAAGTTGTGCGCCGCGTCGAATGTGCGGCATTGGATGGAAGGGTCCATCACTTCACATCCAAGTCAAAACAATGGACTGACGACGAAGCACCGACTCCAAATAAGGTAAAGACCGTTTCAAGGTGATGGCGTCGATTTTTTGAGATGCGCGTGGGATAATTTTCGATAACTATCTCGAAAAAGGAAAAACTATTAACTGATTACAACGTTTGAACGAAGAAATCAAGCGAAAAAGCATTTGGCTAAGTGTTGTTTCATGCACCAGCTCACAAATCTCGAACTCATGCCGATTTAGCCCCCTGGGATCATTTTCTACTCCCAGTTGTAAGAAAATGACTCGGTGGTAAAAGATTTACCAACAATGATGTAGCCAGTAAATGGCTACTTTGAGGACCTAGCAGATGGAGCTGAAATAACCATCCAACAATTTTTTTATGGCTAATACATTCGCCAACACCTTATATTATCTCAAGTTCAGATATTTCATTTTGTAGGCACCTGATAGTCTTGGAACTTAACAAAAAACGTTTACCAAGCTAACTAAAAACATATTTTAATTTTTCCTTGTCAAGTTTCCTGTCATAATGACGAGAAAATTCCTGTTTTGTTTTTTAACCCACACCACCGCGTCATTTTTTTGCCCATCATTATAAATTGTTGAATCTGATGACGATTTTCTTTGAGGATATGATGAAGATGAAGAATGTAACAACATCGGTCCCCTCAAGTCTCCAGATTTCAACTTCTAGAAGGTTGTAGAACTCGATTCAATCCTGGATCTAACTTACTACGAGTCCAGTTCGTGTAGCATCCTGGAAATGAAAATCTTCTCAACGAATTTTCCATTTATTGGGATCGTAAGAAGTTTTTAGAGATTCAAGATGCTATAGAATCGTCAGCAACTAAAAAAACACTAGTTTAGTGTGGTCTATATGATTTTTTGAGTCCTACGCGTTAATATACTCAATATTGACGAGTTTTTTCAACGATTTAATATCTTTATCGACTGTAATAATATACTTGGACATATTTTCATTCATCAGACCAACCGAGAATGTTTGTTTGTAGCCGGACGCTGTTTTGCCGTATCACATAAAAACACATGCTATGAAAAGAAGTCACGTATCAACTCGACTCCATTGTATGTAAAGCAAACGCTGCTATAGCATACGCTAGTAATCCGCCGGTGACCCCCCAACTAGATTCCGATAATTATTCAATCTGCTTCAATGTCCGTGACACAATACGTGAATACTTGTTAATTACTAATAAAATATTTGTTTAATTCTTTGTAAAACTCAATTTAATATCGAATATACGAAAAAAATTCATTATCAAATTGTTATAAAACTATAACTAGAACTATTATACACTCGTGAGTAAAAGTCTCAATTTATCTACTCAAAAATCCGGAGCTTCCTTCTTCTGACTGTTCAGTAACTCACATCTGTAGATTCATCCTCATCTATTTCTACCATGCAGGCACATTCTGCTTTAGTCTGAGGAGAGATCGGAGCCCCATTGGTCTTCAGTTCAATCAACATCTTTTCTGGCAAATCGTAGTTTCCTTCTGACTCTCTAATCACTCACAGCTTCAATCCTCGAGTTTTTCTGAGCTCTGGTTGGACTTGAACACCAGTGGACATCTCCGTGCTCAGTTTTGTTTCTTATGATTGCAATCGGTGTCTTGTTGTGGAAGCAATCAGGACTGAAACTTCTAATCAATGGAAAAAAAGTAGATTTGGACTATCAGCTTCCTTAAGATCTAAATTTAATCGCGAATCTTTCTCCAGGTCTTCTGTAGATTCGTCCTCTTCTATTTCTACCCTGCAGGCACATTCTGCTTTAGTCTGAGGAGAGATCGGAGCCCCATTGGTCTTCAGTTCAATCAACATCTTTTCTGGCAAATCGTAGTTTCCTTCTGACTCTCCAATCACTCACAGCTTCAATCCTCGAGTTTCTCTGAGCTCTGGTTGGACTTGAACATCAGTGGACATCTCCGTGCCCAGTTTTGTTTCTTGTGATTGCAATCGGTGTCTTGTTGTGGAAGCAATCAGGACTGAAACTTCTAATCAATGGAAAAAAAGTAGATTTGGACTATCAGCTTCCTTAAGATCTAAATTTAATCGCGAATCTTTCTCCAGGTCTTCTGTAGATTCATCCTCATCTATTTCTACCATGCAGGCACATTCTGCTTTAGCCTGAGGAGAGATCGGAGCCCCATTGGTCTTCAGTTCAATCAACATCTTTTCTGGCAAATCGTAGTTTCCTTCTGACTCTCCAATCACTCACAGCTTCAATCCTCGAGTTTCTCTGAGCTCTGGTTGGACTTGAACACCAGTGGACATCTCCGTGCTTAGTTTTATTTCTTGTGATTGCAATCGGTGTCTTGTTGTGGAAGCAATCAGGACTGAAACTTCTAATCAATGGAAAAAAAGTAGATTTGGACTATCAGCTTCCTTAAGATCTAAATTTAATCGCGAATCTTTCTCCAGGTCTTCTGGAGATTCGTCCTCTTCTATTTCTACCATGCAGGCACATTCTGCTTTAGTCTGAGGAGAGATCGGAGCCCCATTGGTCTTCAGGTCAATCAACATCTTTTCTGGCAAATCGTAGTTTCCTTCTGACTCTCTAATCACTCACAGCTTCAATCCTCGAGTTTCTCTGAGCTCTGGTTGGACTTGAACACCAGTGGACATCTCCGTGCTTAGTTTTATTTCTTGTGATTGCAATCGGTGTCTTGTTGTGGAAGCAATCAGGACTGAAACTTCTAATCAATGGAAAAAAAGTAGATTTGGACTATCAGCTTCCTTAAGATCTAAATTTAATCGCGAATCTTTCTCCAGGTCTTCTGGAGATTCGTCCTCTTCTATTTCTACCCTGCAGGCACATTCTGCTTTAGTCTGAGGAGAGATCGGAGCCCCATTGGTCTTCAGTTCAATCAACATCTTTTCTGGCAAATCGTAGTTTCCTTCTGACTCTCCAATCACTCACAGCTTCAATCCTCGAGTTTCTCTGAGCTCTGGTTGGACTTGAACACCAGTGGACATCTCCGTGCTCAGTTTTATTTCTTGTGATTGCAATCGGTGTCTTGTTGTGGAAGCAATCAGGACTGAAACTTCTAATCAATGGAAAAAAAGTAGATTTGGACGATCAGCTTCCTTAAGATCTAAATTTAATCGCGAATCTTTCTCCAGGTCTTCTGGAGATTCGTCCTCATCTATTTCTACCATGCAGGCACATTCTGCTTTAGCCTGAGGAGAGATCGGAGCCCCATTGGTCTTCAGTTCAATCAACATCTTTTCTGGCAAATCGTAGTTTCCTTCTGACTCTCCAATCACTCACAGCTTCAATCCTCGAGTTTCTCTGAGCTCTGGTTGGACTTGAACACCAGTGGACATCTCCGTGCCCAGTTTTGTTTCTTGTGATTGCAATCGGTGTCTTGCTATGGAAACAATCAGGACTGAAACTTCTAATCAATGGAAAAAAAGTAGATTTGAACGATCAGCTTCGTGAGGTTCTAGTTTTGATTGACAGCAACAACAAATAAACAATATCTTCAACAATAGTTATAATAATTTATCCCAAATTACTTCTGGATCATTAGGATACAAATATTTTCTCTTATAAGGAAAGCTGATGATCCAATTTTTTTTCTTTTCAGCTAAAATCTTATCTTACTGATTCTTCTGTGTTAAATATGTTCCATATTCAGAAATGCTGGATCTAACTCACGATTCTGCCCAAGAAAACTTTTAATTATGTTGAGGAGTGTTCGTAATTTCGAAAAAAGTGTGTACGGAAATGATAACGTTAATTAACACGTTTATAAATTCCTCGTCGTCGTTTTGGAGGCGAGCATTCGAAAGCCTAGCGGTTCTAAAATATATACTACATCGCAGTTTAAGATTTAACAAACCCCCGGAGATAAGTTCCTTCTGAAGTTGACGTTATCATACGCAAGTCGTTTTTGAGTTATCTGTTCTCGTATAAATCACATTAACTATCTCGGTTTCGCTATGCCACAGGAAAAATATGGTCGTATCCAAACTACCCACTTCTTGAAAACGAAAAATAATGAGAGATTGCTGGAGGCCGGCACCGCGAGCCAACTTGGGGTTTGTAACAAGTCAGATATATGGCGCGCGTAAATCAACTCGAATAGAGATGCAAACGGGTTACAAAAATAAAGGAACTGTGATTTTTTTTCCATCATTCAACTATTCAGCGTCGATTTCAATCCAAGTGTCTTCAGTCTCTGAAGACGGTTATCGAAACGCGCGTCAGATAGAAGTTGTTGGTGAAGTGGTGGTGAAAACATTAAATATTAAGTTAGAACCAAGCATTCATCTGATTATAACATCATAATATGTCTTTAGAAGTCGATATTTATCTTCAGAGATTGTTAGATACTAAAACAAATCGTTATTTTGTTTTTAGAGGTTGTCTTAACGAAAAAACTGTCATTTGTACTTGGCGAGTGTCTGAAAATGAAAAAACTAAATCATTTATGGTTGTGAGACTCATAAATCTCCACCATTTTTGTAATAATCGGTTGTTGTACTAGAAATCATCGATGGTATTCCATTAGGTCAATTCTGAACGGTACACCATCAGTTGTTTGTTTGAGGCAAACCAATCGCAGCTCTTCCCCGAACTCGATTAACAACCCTCGTATTCGCTTAATTAATTTCGTTTTGGTAGCCGTGAAAAAATCACTGGTGTAAAAATAACAGCGCATCGCTATTTCCTTCCTAGTTTCTCGCCGTTGCTCTTTCGGATTTATTAGTCTGTCATATTTCGCAAGTTGCAAGCCGGTAATTCTTGGGCTGGTGGAATTTATTATCCTCCGCCGTCTCTCTAGGCCCATTAATCCTGGCTGTTACCCGCTTGACACGGCCACCGCTTCGCGCTGTTCGCCCGTCGCCATAACTACATTTATTGGTCTACTTATCGCGGTTTTTTTTTTATTTACAGTCCACGCCGTTTCATCTTCTCTAATACATTTTTCACTTCGGTATCTTCTTTATTGTTATTTTATTCAATAAACTTATTCATTCGACCATATATTGTAGAAAAGTTATTGACGAGATTAACCAATAAATATACTACGATTCTAAATATACGGAGTGTCTCAAAAAAAGGGGTGACCAGACTAATGTCTGATACAAAGTAGTATTGCACATTTTTCTATCTATCCCCTGTATATACGACGTTTTTAGATACGTCATATATAGATATGGAAGAGCCAATCGTCGTGGACGTCTATTTTTAATCAATTAAAAAGTTTTACTGTTAAATAAGAAGAAATGTAAGGATCCTGAACGGGTTCGAATGCTTCTTTTAGATCTACAAAATTAAGATAACGATTTACTTCGCGGGGTGTTCTAAATGCAAAATAAGAGAAAGCGACATCTATAAAATCAAGTATCAAACTACGATTAATAAAAATTATTCGTTTTGAGGAAAAATTCCTTCGACATATGGGTGATTCCATTATAACTGTGATATTCAATGTCCTGTATTGTTTTTTTGTACTAGTCATTAATTAATAATCAATTAATAAAAATTTTGTGTTAATTGAATAATTCTTAAGATATTTAAACATTATTTTTATACAATATAACTTGCCACTTAAAGAAAACTTATACTACATCACTTGAATGTCAGTACCGTGTCATGTCCATTCCTAGAATTTACCGATAAATTATTAATTTTTTTTGTCGTAACAAATGATTTAAACTAATTACCTTATAAATTCTAATGTTTATGATCAAACTGAGGAAAATTGATGCACTTGTTGTTTAATATCTTAAGTTACCATGTCAGTACCGTGTCATGTCCATTCCTAGAATTTACCGATAAATTATTAATTTTTTTTGTCGTAACAAATGATTTAAACTAATTACCTTATAAATTCTAATGTTTATGATCAAACTGAGGAAAATTGATGCACTTGTTGTTTAATATCTTAAGTTACCATGTCAGTACCGTGGATAAATGAGTCAGTACCGTGGAACTCAAAATCCGACATTTGTGTCTTGCTCGTGATACTTTGAAGTTGTAGTAAATTCCTCTTAGAGTTTTATTTTTACAGTAAAATAGATGAATAATATGCATAAAAAAGTTAGAAAAGTTAAATTTTAAAATCTTGAAATTTTGAATACAAAAAATCACAGTTAGAACGAAATCACCCATATTCGGAATTTTTGCTATTTAGTTCGAAACCTGCTGTCGGACGAGTAGCTGTCGAAAGCATCAGCTACTTGATTGAATAACGGCTGACAAGGGGACAATGCCGAAGAATAAGAAGACGCGGATGTCCTCGAGGAATGTCAACTACGTGATATGGAGACCAAAACTTTGATTGTTCTGTAAGCGACATGCCTCGACGAACGGTAGCGAATATTTCGAATATCGCCATCGCTAATCTTGGTCCGAGTTAAATTTCATCGACTCCAAATATGTCGCATTGAAAAAATCTCGTAGGAAAATTATTTCATAACAACGTAGATTTTTTTTTACACTTTTAATGAACAAATTTCAGTGATAATTGATAGATTTATCAATTGAATCAGATACTGATCACGAAATAAGTGATAATACTGAAATTAACGATGATAAAAGATTAATTTCGATTTGGAGTGAGTAGATGACGTCAGAATAATACTGTGACGTGAAAAATTTCTCATAAAAACCCGTCGTTTCTGAGTTATAGGACTTTAAAGTTGCGAAATCATCAATTTATATTTAAGTATGTTTTCTAAATAAAACATTCGATTTTTTAATGGATAATGATGTATATTCTTGTAGTTTGTTTGAAGGATTAAATAATTCTGCACTAACTCTTTGGAAACCAGGGGCGGCTCATGCCCAATGGTTAATAAATCCGTAACTTTCATAAGTGCAAGCAAAAACGAATTTTTTGACATATTCTCGATAATATTTTTGGTTTAATAGATATACAGAAGGTAATAAAAGATAACATCGTTTTCTTTACATAAAGAAAAAATTGAGGTTATGAAAAATGTCGTTGATTAACCTACCACAAGAGGGCACCGGATAACTCCGATTTCAGGACAAACTAGTTGTGTTTTTTTTTATTTAATAAAGGCCAAAATAATACAGTTTTTAAAATTGTTATTTAATTTTACATGGTGTGCTTTGGTGGCACTTGGAATCGCAGAGTATTCTAGCCTAACCTAACCTCATTGATAACACATTATGTTGAGAATACTTTTTACTTTCACTTTGTACAATTTCTGTCGAAATCTTTTCCCTCCAGTGTTTTTAATCTGCATTTCGGACGTTTATTAATTTTTATTTGATAAGTTGTAGGCTAACCAACTAAATTATTTCCTTATATGTATTTAACACGATGTTTGCCAGTATGCAGTTCAATTAGAAATGTTTGATTGTGTAACCAACAATTTATGGTAATTTTTTTCCGAAGGTTTCTTTATTGCGAACCTTTTTTTAAAAGAAATAAAGTGTATTCGAGTGTATGAAGAATATTAAACAGTATTTTAGAAAAATGGACAATATTTTATTAATTAATTGTTTTAAATACATATTTTTTCGCACAATTACTAATTTACAATCTTTTTTAAATCGTAATCTCAATTATAACTGAAATTAAAGTTGTCAAATTCTTCTGAAGTGTTTACTAATAAATCGATTCACTTTTGGCCAACACTCATTTCAAAAAAATCTTTATCTTCTGATATTTTTTGATAAATTACGTAGAAATTTTTAAATAAATCATCCATATAAATATTGAGTCTATACAAATTTAGATTATTTATAATTTTCTCAAAATGATAAAATGTGACTGACGCGAAAAAAGTTTATGTTCTAAGAATGTCTGTCAGTGAGTGACAGTTTTGACATTGACAGTTGACAGTTTCGTTCAGAAATTCTTCGTGATTAGTTTGTTGGTGCGTTGTACAGAACAGTGAGCGCCCTCTGACTAAATAAAAACAAATTTGTGTGACTGTCTAAGTAAAAAACAGTGTGATACTGTTTAAAACAGTATCGTTTATATTATTGTGAATAGAAATAATAAAAAAAGATAATAAAACAAAGACATTAAAGGATTAAACGACAAATAAATGTTTCACTCCTTGGTAGTTGTACACCTTGTACACTTTGACCATATTTAGCGTCAAGCTGCACCTTTATCTTAACGAATTTATGGTTGTTAGTGGCAAATCACTTTAAACCAGCTTTGTTCGTATAGGAATAAACGAGAAAAGCAAAAGCGAACTCGCTTGATAAATGACTAATAAACATGTTTTATGTTCAACGTTTGTCATATGAAGCAATTTACTAATAAATTCTTAAATGTCATTTATTAATGATGTTGAATGCTTAGCTTTTACTTAAATCGTTGTATTTATTAGTGTTATAAAACAAATTATAAATAATATTAACATAAGTTACAACATAATGACTACATTCGTTAATGTCTCGTACTTTTTATAGTGCGGTAACATACGAAACATTTTGTATAAAATATTGAAAAGTATTAAAAAATATGCCGATTAAGACGTACAGACAGTTATAGAATCATCAAAAACACCCCACTCGATATTTATGGAAACTAGGCTTCCACCAGTTTTTCGAAAAACTTGGTACAATGATAGATGAAAGTCTTAACGGACGCGAAGCCCCAAATCGCTACCAACCGTCCCAAAACAATCCCTGAATAGTCCAAGGGTACCGAACAGTTTTTCGAAAAACTTGGTACAATGATAGATGAAAGTCTTAACGGACGCGAAGCCCCAAATCGCTACCAACCGTCCCAAAACAATCCCTGAATAGTCCAAGGGTACCGAACAGTTTTTCGAAAAACTTGGTACAATGATAGATGAAAGTCTTAACGGACGCGAAGCCCCAAATCGCTACCAACCGTCCCAAAACAATCCCTGAATAGTCCAAGGGTACCGAACAGTTTTTCGAAAAACTTGGTACAATGATAGTTGAAAGTCTTAATGGACGCGAAGCCCCAAATCGCTACCAATCCTTCAAAAACTATCCCTGAAGAGTTCAAGGGTACCATAAGAGGTTTCGAACAGTTTCCCTGGAACTTGGCACAATGAAAGTTTGAAGCAACCTAACTGGGTCGTCAATGAACTGCACTTCATGAAAATTCATCACTCCAGGTACCATAATGTGGCTGGTACGAGAGCAAAACTTCCAGGAGAAGTAATTAATATTATTTCATCATCAACATCTACCTCTTTATCTACATCTTCTGCTGCATAAACCATCCACATCTGATGTTAAGTCCTCAAGGAAAATCTTGAATAGACTCTGATTCGTATCAAACCTGATTCAAGTAGTCTGATCAAATTTGATCACTTTGAGGTGAGGAAAATTTGGGAACGCATCTCGATCTATCATTGTGCCAAGTTTAAGAACAATTGACCAAAATCAACTACCTCCCAGGAGTCCTAGAGGGTGTCCAAGATTTTTGTACCAGGCTTCGGTAAATCTGGCCGAAATTTCTCCTATTAAGGTGCCCTTGGACTCTTCAGGAGTAGTTTTTGGAGAGTTTTGAGGTTTCCTGCTTATTGAGACTATCGACAAGCTTGTTTTGAACTATCATTGTGCCCAAGCTCAGGAACAAGTGGCCAGAACCAATTCCCTTTCTTCCATGCTGCCTTCGGACACTTAAGGGGTAGTTTTGATGGGGATCCTATGAATTTACCAGGCTTCCATCAGTAGGCGTCGGTTTTTTAAGATGGCGATCATTGCATCGAAGGAATCAAGGAAAAACGACCGCGTTTGGTTAAAAAGAAAGTGTTGTTGAATGAACCAGGTCACATACATTGATTCAACTTAACTAAACCAGAATATTTTATATAAAAACCACAAATCTGTCCACTATATACCAAGGAATTGATAGCTCAACCGTCTGGAATAGATTTTAAGTACTCTACGAAAGGTTTTGGTGATTTCCTTTGATCTAAATGATTTTCCAAGTTCGGGTTTATTTGTACGTGAAACTAGTTTGTTAAAAATTGACAGATATATAAAACTCCGTAGTTTACGTTGTCTAAATTAAAGTGGAAGGGCTGAAACGACATTCGGAAAGGGAGGAAGAGAAAGAGATGGAACGTGACCCGGTAATATTTGATGTCACCAGACTAATGCAGTCATTAAAGTCTTGCGAGATTGAAACAAATGGTCGACATGAAGTTACGAGCATCAAGGGAACTGTCTCTGGCATCCCTTCACACACATCAATATTAATATTTATACGTGCTACAACTCATACTTAATCTGACACATTGATTGTTGTCATAACATTCTTTTTGTTGCGTTTCGTAGTCGAGATTCGTAATAAAAATGATACAGGAGTTGATGAAACGATAATTTCCCTATTTTTAGATATAATTCCATAGAAAAACAAGTTTCCTTTTTATTATTTTACATTTTTCTTTATGGTTTTTGCTTTAAAAAGTCGTTTCCCTAAAAAATAAAGGAATGTTGTACAAAAAGAACTCAGTACACGTCTGGTACCCTGTTTAAACCAAACGCCAGGTACATTTTACTCGTCTATTTACGTTTTATAACTTAATGTTCAGTTGTAGCAAGTCAAATTTATTAAATTAGGTATATACGTATATGGTAGATCAAACAAAATCGTCGGTAAGGGTTTTAATAATCTGCAATTGATATTGGAGAGCTTTGAGTCCTAGTTAATATAATTGTTTCAACGAATTTAGTTTTTTTCAAGCTCTAGCTGTAGTTGAACATAATTATGTGACTCAACAAAAGTTTCATTCTCGACATATTTGATACCACAGTGTTGTAACTACGAGGGTGGTTCAATTTTTTTAGTTCCTGTCACAGTACACACTTTTGCAACTCCTCCGGAAACTTTCGAAAGGATTTTTCATCCGAAAGATTGAACCTCTGCATTGCTTTAGAATCATGGTTAGTCAAGTGCCTTTTTTAATGCACTAATGGCGACAAATCAGGATTATAATTAAGGTTTTTTGAATGTTTCCTAACTCAATTCGCGGAAACGCGAGCAAACTTCCTAGCGTGCGAATTTCTGATCGAAATTTCTGTTCTGGTTGAAATTTTCTGATAATTTATCAATTCCTCAACCTTATCACGTACAGCACTAATGCAAACACTCGAATTTTGAAGAGTAATTCATCCTCGAAGTGCTGATTTGACTCTTTCTAACAGATCAGTTTAACATCCAGTACAGCCTCTTTCCGATAAATATCTGAACCAGTTGCTACCCGCAGAGTTTATTGAGTCCTCTTTTCTTGCAGTTACCCTGGGGTTGTTGAGTATTCATAGATGTGGTAATCCCAATCAAACCACTAGATTTGTTTCGCATTGGATTGAGCTTTCGTTTGCTAGAAACTAACCCAACGTCTTCTGGTGTCCATTGAAGCTGCAATACCACAACGAGACTTCTATTAGTATTCCTAGATCGATCTTTGAATAAATTTTCTTTCCTTCCACTCTTTGTCCAAAAAAAACTCTTCCTAACAGATCAGTCTAACATCCAGTACAGCTACTTTCCGATAAATATCTGAACCAGTTGCTACCCGCAGAGTTTATTGAGTCCTCTTTTCTTGCAGTTACCCTGGGGTTGTTGAGTATTCACAGATTTGGTAATCCCAAACTAACCCAGTGTCTTCTGGTGTCCATTGAAGCTGCAATACCCCAAGGAGACTTCTATCTTAGATAGATCTTCTTTCCATCCACTTCGGCGCGTTCCAAAACCTATAAAAAGGTAATTTTCTTTTTCTTACCTATTTAGATTGAGTCCCTGATACCTTCCCTTCGTTTTCCACTTAAAGGTTTTCGAACCTAGATTGATGACCTTGAGGTTAAGTATATTTTTTCGTAGTGAAGGTTTTTGTTCGACTTGACGCACCAGTTTCTTGTATAATTGTCACAAATGATCTCAATTGGTAAGTAATTTGATATTTGTGATGAACTTTCAATGGAACAAGTGATTTATAAAGATATAATACGTAATTTTTCATTGATAAAGATCAGCGAATATAAATTTATTGGTTTCATTTCTTACAACATATAAACACCTAATTGCATGCCTTTGTAATATGTAAATATTAATCATGATATTATGGAAATGCCCCCATGATTTATTGATACAATCAAAGTGATTTATTACCGCAAGATTATAAGGTGAAGGTGATTAACACACAAGAGAAATTAGAGTGGATTTGGAACGTCTTTTTTATCATCGGTGCTTATTACGATTTTCGAAATAATATTACTTCAATGGGATCGTTAGTAGTTGAATTGAAGTTCATGAACAAGCTATAATCAAGAGAAAAACGAACAAAATCATTAAAACTCATGATAGATACGAGGGCGGTTCAAATATGATCGAGACAAAACCTCTGACATATTTTTGACACCTCTCCAGGACCTTTCTGATGCCGGTATCGAGGAATTCCTTGTCTGGATTGTACGGATGATGTTTTGGTCTTTGGTCCTCCATTTTTGCTTTCTAGAATGTAACAGGAAACTCATTTTATCTTCAAACTTAAAAAATATGCTGTATAGATTATTAACGTTCAAATACAGCAATTTCTAGGTCAGTCCGGGTACTTTTGGAATCACCTTCGTAGATGCGGATAATTCTCGACGGTTTCGCGGCCATTTTTGAAAGCTTCGATCCAATTTTTGTGTATGAAAATCGATTAAATTGCGAAATACACTCTGTATATTTCTTAAATTCGATTCGACTCGGAATGATATATATATATATATGTCTATGGTAACAGCTCAGAGATATACCTTTTTTATTTTATTCTGTTTCGGGTCATGTTGTTGAATGTCTAATCACGGGCTGTCAGACCAGAAGGGCGGAACCCGTCACGCAGATTGAATTTTCTTTTCATCCTTACATAATGAACTGCCTCGGGGTTTTATGATGACGACCGAGAACACCCCATTGTTTATAGAACGTCCGTTCGGTGCTATTTTTTCTTTTAAACTTTAATAGACATGTTCTAGCGAATTTTACTATTCAAATTTTTGACAGGAGGTTTAAGATTGAGTTAGATTTTCTATTAGAGCCTTTTTCCAGTCCACATCTTCTGTTTTTTAACTTCATTATTCCTTTTTATTTTCATAGTTTCTCAAATTATAATTTTCAAGTGTACATTCGTGGTCAAAAGTCTTTAGTAAAAAAATCTGTAGCTTTCAACCTTTTCCCTGATTTAAAATCTATTAATCTATGTTGTTATTGAGTTATTTTCGTGATAAAAAATATCAAATAAAGCTTCCAATCGTTTTTTCACTGGTACAAGATTTCTAGTCTAAAATTTTCTCTTTAGATCATCCCTTGATAGGATTTAAGTTCGCGCTGGTTAATCCATAGCAACGACATCCTGTAAATTCTTCCGTACAGAATCTGTAGTATGTGTATGGACATAGTTTTGCAGTTTTCGTCATTGGAACTGAATAGAGCACGACGTATACACCTAAAGTATCTTCTATGATGATCTAAACCATCTAGAAACCTCTACCAAAAGCCACCAGTTTCCTTTTATGTCCAGATCTTCTGTAGATTATCAATACCACGCAGGTTTTAGTCTGAGGATAGATCGGAATCGTCAGTTCAATTAAAGTCTTTTCTGGCAAATCGTAGCTTTTTTCTGACTCTCCAATCACTCACAGCTTCAATCCTCGAGTGTCTTTGAGCTCTGGTTGGACTTGAACACCAGAGGACATCACCGTGCTCAATTTTGTTTCTTGTGATTGCAGTCGGAGTCTTGCTGTGGAAACAATCAAGACTGAAACTTCTAATCAACGGAGAAAAAGTAGATTTGAACGATCAGCTTCCTTAAGATCTAAATTTAATCGCGAATCTTTCTCCAGGTCTTCTGGAGATTCGTCCTCTTCTATTTCTACCATGCAGGCGCATCCTGCTTTAGTCTGAGGAGAGATCGGAGCCCCATTGGTCTTCAGGTCAATCAATATCTTGTCTGGCAAATCGTAGTTTTCTTTTGACTCTCTAATCACTCACAGCTTCAATCCTCGAGTGTCTTTGAGCTCTGGTTGGACTTGGACACCAGAGGACATCTCCGTGATCAGTTTTGTTTATTGTGATTGCAGTCGGAATCTTGCAGTGGAAACAATCAGGACTGAAACTTCTAATCAATGGAAAAAAAGTATATTTGAACGATTAGCTTCCTTAAGATCTAAATTTAATCGCGAATCTTTCTCCAGGTCATCTGGAGATTCGTCCTCTTCTATTTTTACCTTACAGGCACATTCTGCTTTAGTCTGAGGAGAGATCGGAGCCCCATTGGTCTTCAGGTCAATCAATATCTTGTCTGGCAAATCGTAGTTTTCTTTTGACTCTCTAATCACTCACAGCTTCAATCCTCGAGTGTCTTTGAGCTCTGGTTGGACTTGAACACCAAAGGACATCTCCGTGCTCAATTTTTTTTCTTGTGGATGCAGGTGTTTGGTCTCAGTCGATTTTTTTTGCTCACGAATGTGGTAAATTGGTTTTGAGTTTGCGGACAGGACATTTTAGACAGTGGAGGCTCTCCAGTCACTTACAACTTCAATTATAGCGTTTTTCTGAGCTCTTGAGCAGCTTTATCACTTGTTGTGCCCATTTTCAGACAAAATTCTTGATTAAACAATACAAAATTTCATATCATTTTGAAGATAAAACCATCAGCTTTAAGATTTTACTAAAAAAATTGCAAGTCAGTGACTGTGGTCGATTTTTTTGCTTACGAATCTAGTTTTTTATCTGTTTCTATCGATAAATATTTGTTTTAATCCCTTAAAATATTCGATAGAGGCGAAACTACTACTTTTAAGCTCAATTGGTTTTTCTCTTCTTCTAGTTTTGTTTTTAAATTGGTACTTAAATGATTAGATATTAAGTTATGGGGACCCATAACAAACGAAGTGATTTATTAAAGAATTTGAGTTTTTTCACATGATTTTTTTAGTTTATATCATTATACAACCACAAATAAGACTGATACTACTTTATTCGATTGTAAATTACTTTCGTTTTCACCTATTAGAAAGGTTTCAGTTCGTATTGTCACAAATATTGACAGTTGTAAAAATAAGGTTAAGCTACGTGTCATATTAAATAACCTCATTTATTTATAATGTATTGTCAATATAATTTGTTGCTTATTTATTGGTTTTTCTAATAATATTGGCCTAATTGATAGTTAAAGTTCATAATTGCACTAGATTTAATACGTTAAGACTAAATAAAACTGGTTAAAATTGGTATAATAGTCCGGGAAATTTAAGGCAAAACAATAAAATACTCACGAAGCTTGTAACCATTTTCATATTTTGACATGACGTTCCTACTCGCAAATATATACGAGATTAGTCCATGGTTTGACCTAGAGATGGCGATAGTTTCAAGTTTGAATACGCCACGTTGTAAAATTTTTGTGTTTTCTTTGTTGTGTCGGGTATTTTTGGGACCATCCTCGTATATTTCAACAGAAGGTGACTACACTGAGTTTATTTTGTTAAAAAATTTCGCCAAAAAACTACTTCATCAAATTTAATAATTCCTGAGTTCAATTTTGTCGATAATATGCATTTTCGGTTAGGACTATTTCTGACTATTTTGAAACAATTTTTTTTCTGAATTCAATAAACAAGATGGTCGATAAAATCGTTATTTTGAATGTATATTGACAGTCGCTGATATAAACTACTTATAGCCCCGATATTTTTCGTGATGCTTTCGTTTTAAATTATTTATAGTACAGGCAAATTAGCCGATTTTGAGTTAAAATCTTAAATTGATTGCGCTGGCGGTTTTGAAACGCGAATAACTCGAAAACTATTAGAAATTTGAAAAAAATTGACGTAAAAAAATGTAGTATACAAAATTCTCTTCAAAAAAGTATCCCAGGTATTTGTTTCAAACCTTAAAATTTTCACCGTAAAATGGGTTCATGTACTCAAAAACACTTTGAATTACGGAAAACTCGAAAACTATGAGGATTTCGATACAAACTCTCTAGACAAAAAATGTGGAGCACAACATTCGGTACAAAAAAGGTTTCAGTGTTTTTCTAACCTCAAAATTTTTATCATAAAATGCGATTGAACACTCAAAAATATTTTGAATCGCGAATAACTCAAAAACTATGTAGAATTTGGAAAAAAGTGCTACAATCAAAACTGTAGAGCACAAAATTCTCTATACATTAGTTCCTTTGGCTTTTTTTCCTAACCCCAAAATTTTCATTATAAAATGGGTTTGAACACTCAAAAATATTTTGAATCGCGAATAACTCAAAAACTATGTAGAATTTGGAAAAAAGTGCTACAATCAAAACTGTAGAGCACAAAATTCTCTATACATTAGTTCCTTTGGCTTTTTTTCCTAACCCCAAAATTTTCATTATAAAATGGGTTTGAACACTCAAAAATATTTTGAATCGCGAATAACTCAAAAACTATGTAGAATTTGGAAAAAAGTGCAACAATCAAAACTGTAGAGCACAAAATTCTCTATACATTAGTTCCTTTGGCTTTTTTCCTAACCCCAAAATTTTCATTATAAAATGGGTTTGAACACTCAAAAATATTTTGAATCGCGAATAACTCAAAAACTATGTAGAATTTGGAAAAAAGTGCTACAATCAAAACTGTAGAGCACAAAATTCTCTATACATTAGTTCCTTTGGCTTTTTTCCTAACCCCAAAATTTTCATTATAAAATGGGTTTGAACGCTCAAAAATATTTTGAATCGCGAATAACTCAAAAACTATGTAGAATTTGGAAAAAAGTGCTACAATCAAAACTGTAGAGCACAAAATTCTCTATACATTAGTTCCTTTGGCTTTTTTTCCTAACCCCAAAATTTTCATTATAAAATGGGTTTGAACACTCAAAAATATTTTGAATCGCGAATAACTCAAAAACTATGTAGAATTTGGAAAAAAGTGCTACAATCAAAACTGTAGAGCACAAAATTCTCTATACATTAGTTCCTTTGGCTTTTTTTCCTAACCCCAAAATTTTCATTATAAAATGGGTTTGAACACTCAAAAATATTTTGAATCGCGAATAACTCAAAAACTATGTAGAATTTGGAAAAAAGTGCTACAATCAAAACTGTAGAGCACAAAATTCTCTATACATTAGTTCCTTTGGCTTTTTTTCCTAACCCCAAAATTTTCATTATAAAATGGGTTTGAACGCTCAAAAATATTTTGAATCGCGAATAACTCAAAAACTATGTAGAATTTGGAAAAAAGTGCTACAATCAAAACTGTAGAGCACAAAATTCTCTATACATTAGTTCCTTTGGCTTTTTTTCCTAACCCCAAAATTTTCATTATAAAATGGGTTTGAACACTCAAAAATATTTTGAATCGCGAATAACTCAAAAACTATGTAGAATTTGGAAAAAAGTGCTACAATCAAAACTGTAGAGCACAAAATTCTCTATACATTAGTTCCTTTGGCTTTTTTTCCTAATCCCAAAATTTTCATTATAAAATGGGTTTGAACACTCAAAAATATTTTGAATCGCGAATAACTCAAAAACTATGTAGAATTTGGAAAAAAGTGCTACAATCAAAACTGTAGAGCACAAAATTCTCTATACATTAGTTCCTTTGGCTTTTTTTCCTAACCCCAAAATTTTCATTATAAAATGGGTTTGAACACTCAAAAATATTTTGAATCGCGAATAACTCAAAAACTATGTAGAATTTGGAAAAAAGTGCTACAATCAAAACTGTAGAGCACAAAATTCTCTATACATTAGTTCCTTTGGCTTTTTTTCCTAACCCCAAAATTTTCATTATAAAATGGGTTTGAACCCTCAAAAATATTTTGAATCGCGAATAACTCAAAAACTATGTAGAATTTGGAAAAAAGTGCTACAATCAAAACTGTAGAGCACAAAATTCTCTATACATTAGTTCCTTTGGCTTTTTTTCCTAACCCCAAAATTTTCATTATAAAATGGGTTTGAACGCTCAAAAATATTTTGAATCGCGAATAACTTGAAAACCACGTGGAATTCGGAAAAAAGTGCTACAATCAAAACTGTAGAGCACAAAATTCTCTATACATTAGTTCCTTTGGCTTTTTCTCCTAACCCCAAAATTTTCATTATAAAATGTGATTCAACGCTCAAAAATATTTTGAATCGCGAATAACTTGAAAACTACGTAGGATTCGGAAAAAAGTGCCAGAACCAAAACTGTAGAGCACAAAATTCTCTATAAATTAGTTTCCCTGGCTTTTTTTCCTAACCTCAAACCATTTTCGAAAAGTTAGATCAGTTTCCATGTGCTCCTGGAATTCGCGAGCGGATGCTCCGGCTTTCGACGTTGAGGGAGATTTACTCAGAAATAGTGGATCCAACGAAAAAATTACTAGGGACCTTTTTTGTAGAAAATTTTATGCTCTACATTTTTTATTCTAAAAGTCTTTTTCGAATTCCTCTTAGTTTTCGAGTAACTAGCGTTGCAAAATTTCGAAAAGAAAATCGGAACCGCCCAATTTAATTTCGGGTTTAATCTTATTTTACCTGTACTATTATGGGTAGCTGACTGGCGATCTGATATTTTTCCAGTTGCTTTCTAGCAAGAAATATTTTAACGGTGTAATAAACATTGCGAAATGTTCCGTCGTTCATCTACCTTAACTCTTGTTTTGAGTGACAGGCTGCAGCTTATTTACGTTCTTCGAGATCAAAAGGCGACTGCTTTATGTATTTAATTTATGGCTAATTAGAATAGGAAATGAGCCGGTGTGGGATAACGTTTAGCAAGATGCGTATTGGCGACAGAAAAAATAATTAAATTTTGATATAGATACACTGGCTTTCCTAAAATCGCTAATATTTATATCCAGTGGCGTTGATTTTATTCAATACGTGTGAAAAGTTAAATATAAAGTTTACGAAAAATGTTTGTTCGACAAAAATGGTTTTTCATATTCACTTTTGTCGAATAAATGGATTTTCCCAATCTAATTTGCACAAAAATAAACTTTTAAGTTTAATATTGTCATAAAATCAATTTTTTGAGTTTATTTTCTACAAAAATAATCTTTTTTGAGTTGAATTACATTAAAAATGACTTTTCCAAATCCATTCGTATGAAAACTTCAATTAATCATGTTTTGTTCAGTTTAGGTTACTGAACAAAGTCTTTTATAAAGTTTTTTGATCAAAAAATGATTTATAAGTGGCTTTCGGTGAGAAAAAATTGGCTTTTCTCAATTTAATTTGATCAATAACCATTTCAAATTAGATTCATGTGGAAAATAAATGTACCGAGTTTAATATTGTGAGAACCTAGCTGTATTGAAGTTAATTTGCATAAAAAATGTCTGTTTTCACTTTAAATTGATCAACATATTGACTTCCCTGAGCTTAATTCGATCGAAAAGACATTTTTCAAACAAAAATAAGATACAGTGTTTAATTTTGTAAAATCTAGTTCTTTTGAAAAACATTTGCCTAAAATGGCACTTTTAAATCATATTTTTTTAAAAATATTGGCTACCCCAAGTTTAACTTGCTTAAAAATCGTTTTTTCCAATTAAAATTCAACCGAAACTTCATGTACAGAGTTTAATTGCGTACAAATCTAATTACTTTAAATTCAATGTGCCTAAAAATGGTATTTTTGAGTCCAGTTTGTTCAAAAAATTGTCTTTCCCGACTTTAATTTGCCTAAAAATCGTTTTTTCCATTCCAAATTCAACCAAAAGTTCATGCACAGAGCTTTACTGCATACAAATCTAATTCCTTTGAATTTAATGTGCCTAAAAATGACATTTTCGAGTCCAATTCCTTTAAAAAATTGTCTTCCCTTACCTTAATTTGCCTGAAAATCGTTTTTTCTAATTCAACTTCAACCAAAAATTCATGTACAGAGTTTAATTGCGTACAAATCTAATTACTTTAAATTCAATGTGCCTAAAAATGACATTTTCGAGTCCAATTCGTTCAAAAAATTGTCTTCCCTTACCTTAATTTGCCTGAAAATCGTTTTTTCTAATTCAAATTCAACCAAAAATTCATGTACAGAGTTTAATTGCGTACAAATCTAATTACTTTAAATTCAATGTGCCTAAAAATGACATTTTCGAGTCCAATTCGTTCAAACAATTGACTTCCCTGAGTTTAATTTGCCTGAAAATCGTTTTTTCTAATTCAACTTCAACCAAAAATTCATGTACAGAGTTTAATTGCGTACAAATCTAATTACTTTAAATTCAATGTGCCTAAAAATGACATTTTCGAGTCCAATTCGTTCAAAAAATTGTCTTCCCTTACCTTAATTTGCCTGAAAATCGTTTTTTCTAATTCAAATTCAACCAAAAATTCATGTACAGAGTTTAATTGCGTACAAATCTAATTACTTTAAATTCAATGTGCCTAAAAATGACATTTTCGAGTCCAATTCGTTCAAACAATTGACTTCCCTGAGTTTAATTTGCCTGAAAATCGTTTTTTCTAATTCAACTTCAACCAAAAATTCATGTACAGAGTTTAATTGCGTACAAATCTAATTACTTTAAATTCAATGTGCCTAAAAATGACATTTTCGAGTCCAATTCGTTCAAAAAATTGTCTTCCCTTACCTTAATTTGCCTGAAAATCGTTTTTTCTAATTCAAATTCAACCAGAACTTCATGTACAGAGTTTAATTGCGTACAAATCTAATTACTTTAAATTCAATGTGCCTAAAAATGACATTTTCGAGTCCAATTCGTTCAAAAAATTGTCTTCCCTTACCTTAATTTGCCTGAAAATCGTTTTTTCTAATTCAAATTCAACCAGAACTTCATGTACAGAGTTTAATTGCGTACAAATCTAATTACTTTAAATTCAATGTGCCTAAAAATGACATTTTCGAGTCCAATTCGTTCAAACAATTGACTTCCCTGAGTTTAATTTGCCTGAAAATCGTTTTTTCTAATTCAACTTCAACCAAAAATTCATGTACAGAGTTTAATTGCGTACAAATCTAATTACTTTAAATTCAATGTGCCTAAAAATGACATTTTCGAGTCCAATTCGTTCAAACAATTGACTTCCCTGAGTTTAATTTGCCTGAAAATCGTTTTTTCTAATTCAACTTCAACCAAAAATTCATGTACAGAGTTTAATTGCGTACAAATCTAATTACTTTAAATTCAATGTGCCTAAAAATGACATTTTCGAGTCCAATTCGTTCAAAAAATTGTCTTCCCTTACCTTAATTTGCCTGAAAATCGTTTTTTCTAATTCAAATTCAACCAGAACTTCATGTACAGAGTTTAATTGCGTACAAATCTAATTACTTTAAATTCAATGTGCCTAAAAATGACATTTTCGAGTCCAATTCGTTCAAAAAATTGTCTTCCCTTACCTTAATTTGCCTGAAAATCGTTTTTTCTAATTCAAATTCAACCAGAACTTCATGTACAGAGTTTAATTGCGTACAAATCTAATTACTTTAAATTCAATGTGCCTAAAAATGACATTTTCGAGTCCAATTCGTTCAAACAATTGACTTCCCTGAGTTTAATTTGCCTGAAAATCGTTTTTTCTAATTCAACTTCAACCAAAAATTCATGTACAGAGTTTAATTGCGTACAAATCTAATTACTTTAAATTCAATGTGCCTAAAAATGACATTTTCGAGTCCAATTCGTTCAAACAATTGACTTCCCTGAGTTTAATTTGCCTGAAAATCGTTTTTTCTAATTCAACTTCAACCAAAAATTCATGTACAGAGTTTAATTGCGTACAAATCTAATTACTTTAAATTCAATGTGCCTAAAAATGACATTTTCGAGTCCAATTCGTTCAAAAAATTGTCTTCCCTTACCTTAATTTGCCTGAAAATCGTTTTTTCTAATTCAAATTCAACCAGAACTTCATGTACAGAGTTTAATTGCGTACAAATCTAATTACTTTAAATTCAATGTGCCTAAAAATGACATTTTCGAGTCCAATTCGTTCAAAAAATTGTCTTCCCTTACCTTAATTTGCCTGAAAATCGTTTTTTCTAATTCAAATTCAACCAGAACTTCATGTACAGAGTTTAATTGCGTACAAATCTAATTACTTTAAATTCAATGTGCCTAAAAATGACATTTTCGAGTCCAATTCGTTCAAACAATTGACTTCCCTGAGTTTAATTTGCCTGAAAATCGTTTTTTCTAATTCAACTTCAACCAAAAATTCATGTACAGAGTTTAATTGCGTACAAATCTAATTACTTTAAATTCAATGTGCCTAAAAATGACATTTTCGAGTCCAATTCGTTCAAAAAATTGTCTTCCCTTACCTTAATTTGCCTGAAAATCGTTTTTTCTAATTCAAATTCAACCAGAACTTCATGTACAGAGTTTAATTGCGTACAAATCTAATTACTTTAAATTCAATGTGCCTAAAAATGACATTTTCGAGTCCAATTCGTTCAAAAAATTGTCTTCCCCGACTTTAATTTGCTTAAAAATGAATTTTAATGCACTGATTTTAATTTTGTTCGAATCTAATACCATTTTTTTGATTAAATTTCGTCATAAAATAGCTCCAGTTCAATATTGTCGAAAATAGATAATTCTAGGTTAAATTTTGACAATCAGCTCCCTCTAAGTTTAATCACGTGACAAATAAATAACTTTTTTGACTAATTTTATCAAAAAATTAGCTGTTCCTAGCTATAATTTGCTTAAAAAATGATTTTCCTCAATTCCGATATGAAATTATTTGGTATTTAGAGTTATAAAAGACATAACCTTACTTCTTATGCAGTTAATTTATCAATTTTCGTGTCTTGGTACCCACATAAACACGATTTTAATGACTTTTATTTTTTCTTATTAAAAAAATAATTTTTTTACTTAGTTTCCAATAAATGACTCTGAAGTTAGTTGTTTCATTGAGGTTATGTTTGGAAAGTACCTAAAAACTACTGCACGTTTGAAACGCAACGTCCAGTATATAATAGAATCTAATAAAACGAGAAAATTTATGACGGCCATAAAAGGTTTTTGAATTATCATCATTTACAACTGAATTAAACTCATCTTAAATACCATTCTGAGGTGATTATGCCATAAAAATGATTGTATAAATAAAACATTAAATTACAAAGCAATAATTTAAACTTTTACTGCTTTTATAATTTATTAGTGAGGATTCTAAGAACAGGTTTCAGATTATGTAGAAATGCAGTTATAATTTCTTCTATTTGCACGAGGATTTTCCTTAATTATATCATGATTTATGAAACACAGATAACCCATTTGTTGAAGTAATAATTATATGTAAAAAAGAAGATTTTTTCGTTTATTCCTTGAAGTACGTCACTCCATTGACATTAGGAAACGTCAAATAACATTCGTATATCAGTTATGAAAAGTACTTATGCAAAAATTTTACTTAACTGATCAAGCTTCAAACAATAATTTATTGATTATTTGGAATGGATTGTTTTTCGTTTTGTCTTGGTGATAATAATTATTTAAAAGTTTCTATGTTTGACCATCTCTACTAATCACTTCGGCAGATCAAATTTTTCTTGGAAGATCATCGAAGGATCATTCGAATGGTAGACAGGACAAATTGGACATGGAAGTCAGAACGCGGAGTCCTGTTTCTATCCTGAAAAACGAATGGAACCACCAAATAGACGACGATTATCAAATTTGAAAATACCAAAATCGATCGTATGGTTTTTATTTGTTGTTATTTACTTGGCGAAAGTGCTGTGTGAATCCGGCTGTAAAACTCGACACCCTCGCAGATTTTATTTCGTTAGATTCGAGTAGGTGGAAAAGAAAATGACATTATGCGTAATATGTAATCGAACAAAGGCGTAGCTTTACATCGAGGAAATCGCTTCTTCTTAATGCGATTTAGATTGGAGTCTTAACGTCACGTGACATTCCGTCTTCTCACTTCAATAAATCCATCTCACTTTTTCCCGTTCAATAATTTCAAGGTAACTTTGTTTATTTAACTTAAAACGAAACTATTTGAAAGTCAGTTTTTTTTCCATATATCCTGATCTAATTCCTTTAAATTCAATGTGCCTGAAAATGGCATTTTTCGAGTCCAATTTGTTCGAAAAATTGTCTTTCCCGAGTTTAATTTGCCTAAAAATCGTTTTTTCCTGTTCAAATTCAACCAAAAATTGATGTACTGAACTTAATTGGATGCGAATTTGATTCCTTTCAGTTTAATGTGCCTAAAAATTTAATTTTCGAGTCCAATTCGTTCAAACAATTGTCTTTTCCGAGTTTAATTTGCCTAAAAATCGTTTTTTCCTATTCATATTCAACCAAAAATTGATGCACAGAGTTTATTTAAGTGTAAATCTAATTCTTTTGAGTTTAACGTGCCTAAAAATGAAATTTTTGAATCCAATTTGCTCAAAAATGCTCTTTCCCGAGTTAAATTAGCCTAAAAATCGTTTTTTCCTATTCAAATTCAACCAAAAATTGATGCACAGAGTTTATTTAGGTGTGAATCTAATTCTTTTGAGTTTAATGTGCCTAAAAATGAAATTTTCGAGTCCAATTTGTTCAAAAAATTGTCTTCCCCGAGTTTAATTTGCCTAAAACTCATTTTTTCCTATTCAAATTCATCCAAAAATTGATGCACAGAGTTTATTTAAGTGTAAATCTAATTCTTTTGAGTTTAACGTGCCTAAAAATGAAATTTTTGAATCCAATTTGCTCAAAAATGCTCTTTCCCGAGTTAAATTAGCCTAAAAATCGTTTTTTCCTATTCAAATTCAACCAAAAATTGATGCACAGAGTTTATTTAGGTGTGAATCTAATTCTTTTGAGTTTAATGTGCCTAAAAATGAAATTTTCGAGTCCAATTTGTTCAAAAAATTGTCTTCCCCGAGTTTAATTTGCCTAAAACTCATTTTTTCCTATTCAAATTTAACCAAAAATTGATGTACTGAACTTAATTGGATGCGAATTTGATTCCTTTAAATTTAATGTGCCTAAAAATGAAATTTTTGAATCCAATTTGCTCAAAAATGCTCTTCCCCGAGTTTAATTTGCCTAAAACTCATTTTTTCCTATTCAAATTCAACCAAAAATTGATTTATTGAACTTAATTGGATGCGAATTTGATTCCTTTAAGTTTATTGTGCCTAAAAATGAAATTATTGAATCCAATTTGCCCAAAAATGCTTATCCCCGAGTTTAATTTGCCTAAAACTCATTTTTTCCTATTCAAATTCAACCAAAAATTGATGCACAGAGTTTAATTAGGTATAAATCTAATTCTTTTGAGTTTGATGTGCCTAAAAATGAAATTTTCGAGTCCAATTTGTTCAAAAAATTGTCTTCCCCGAGTTTAATTTGCCTAAAACTCATTTTTTCCTATTCAAATTCAACCAAAAATTGATGCACAGAGTTTAATTAGGTATAAATCTAATTCTTTTGAGTTTAATGAGCCTAAAAATGACATTTTTCGAGTCCAATTTGTTCAAAAAATTGTCTTCCCCGAGTTTAATTTGCCTAAAAATCGTTTTCTCCAATTAAAATTCAACCAAAATTGATGCACCGAGTTTAATTACGTAAAAATCTGATTCCTTTAAATTTAATGTGCCTAAAAATGAAGTTCTCCAGTCCAATTTGTTCAAAAAATTGACTTCCCTGAGTTTAATTTGCCTAAAAATAGTTTTTTCCTTCTCAAATTCAATCAAAAATTCATGCACAGAGTTTAATTGCATACAAATCTAATTTCTTTGAATTTAATGTGCCTAAAAATGGAATTTTCGAGTCCAATTTGTTCAAAAAATTGTCTTTTCCGACTTTAATTTGCCTAAAAATCGTTTTTTCCAATCCAAATTCAAGCAAAAATTCATGCACTGAATTTAATTGCGTGCAAATCTAATTTCCTCAAGTTCAATGTTCCTAAAAATGGCATTTTTGAGTCCAGTTTGTTCAAAAAATTGTCTTCTCCGAATGTAATTTGCCTAAAAATGACACTCCAATAAATTCATCACACTTTTTTCCGTCAATAATTTCAAGGCTAAACTTTGTTTATTTAACTTAATACGAAACTATTTGAAAGTCAGTTTTTTTTCCATACAACCAGATCTCAGTGGATCGGTTTTGAAGATGAAGTTCTGTTGTATGGTGCAGAAGCTCGAATCCTCGCCATTTGCGAACGAATACTAGAAGCCTGATCAAAGTAGAAATTCTGAGAATAATTAAAAAAGACGTAGCTATGTACTTCATGAAGTAAAAGAAGAAAATTCCATTTAACTACATCATGAGAGGTCCTACAGCTCATAATTTAGAGAAAAACTGTCGGAAAAAGATGTGAAAATAGTTTAACATCACATCATCTGATGCATTTAGTACCGTAGATTCCAAAGTTTAAACTGCTATGATCTTAGCTAACCTCCCAAATATCTATAAGGATTTAATTCCATACGATCGGTTGAGATTGGTCCTGCCAATATCCTTTCGCTGGAAATGATAGAATAATTGATCAAAATATAATATTATTCTGTATTGAACACGTTTCTTTGATTTTTCTTCCACGCTGTACGTGAAAATAGTGCCTTAAATACAATGAACAAAATCGAAAAAATAATTATTATTCTATAGGTTATAATAGGGAGAGGATGGATATCGCCGCAGGGAAAACAACCATAACATTATCGATCAACAGCCATCAGTTGCCAGTATCGGCCGTCAAAGAACACTCCAGCGTTGTAAAGAAATAATGATGGCCAATCATCCAATTATCTCCTATCATCAATTGTTGCAGAACCGGTTGAATAAATGGATGTTCAGTCTTCATGACGTATGCCATTTATCATCCGCCGCTGCCGATTTATTTGCGATTATACTCAAAATAATATACAGGGTTTGCGCCATTATTTTATCAATAACTTTACACGGATTAATATGAAAAAAAAAACCAACCAAAAGATTTGATTCGACACTGAAAACTAGGAAAAGAAAACAACGTGGAAGTTCAGAGTACGATTCATCTGATTCCGACTTTTATTTGTATGGAGTAAGACATCATTCAATAAGTCATTCTTGCCAAAAATCTCCTTCGAGATCAATATAATCATTCCAACGATTCTCCAACTTCTCCATGTCGTGCTTGTTGAAGGATTTGTCTTTTGCCTCAATGTACACTTCAATTTCAGCAATTGCTTCTTCATTTAAACTGAATTTTTTAATCGACAAGCATTTTTTTTGAGATCAACGAATAGCCAGTAGACACTGGGAACGAGATCTGGACTATACGGTGGATGAAAAAACTCAATTCATACAATTTAACCATCGTTGGCATCGGCTTGTGATTCTGTGCATTGTCTTGGTGAAATAGTGGATACCTGAGGTTGTTTTTCCTTGATTTTTTTACATCCTAAAGATCCAACAACTCTATGTACTATTCGCTATTGATTTTGAAGATAATCTATGGGCATACCAAAATACTGAAGCCATGACCTTCCCAGCTGACTGTTGCGCCTTTGGACGTGGATCACCGGCTGCAGTTAACTCAGATTAGAATCTTTTTGGTTCTGGAGTGAAGTAATTCATCGATTGTTATAAATCGACGCAAAAAATTTGCTTTATTAAGTTTAAACATGGCCAAATACTGCTCTGAATCATCTACACGTTGTTATTTTTGATCGATTATGAATAAATTTTGAAACAAACTTTCTCATGATCAAATCTTCATACATAATTGTAAACACGCTGCCTTCTGATAGCTTTAGAGCCTCAGTTATATCACGCAATCTCAATTTACGATTAGATTTAACCAATTTGTGGATTTTTTGATATTTTCTGGAGTAACTACCTCAATTGTAAGATCAGAACGTCCACCATTATTGATTTCTCTACTACTACGTTTAAATTCAATAAACCAATAACAAATGATTCTTTTCGATGAAGCAAAGTCCTAATAATACTTTTCAAGCTATTACTGAGCTTTTACACTATTTTTTTTTTCATCAGGAACCAATCATAAATTAACACACGAAATGTTTTTGAAAATAAAAGAAGTAGCTTCACTTAAACGACTGTCATTTTTTTCTCACTGATCGAAATGTCATAAAATTTGACACATAGCTTTCTGAAGGTTGGTACTTCATAAACGTCAAATGAAATTGACAATGGCAGCGCTATCTGTGTGTCATTCACACGAATTATTGAGTGATGTAATAATATTTGATAACAAAAGTAGCTTCACTTAAATGACTGTCATTTTTATCTGACTAATCGAAATGTCATAAAATTTGACACGTAGCTTTCTGAAGGTTGCTACTTCATAAATGTCAAATGAAATTGACAATGGCAGCGCTATCTGTGTGTCATTCACACGAATTATTGAGTGATGTAAAAATATTTGTTCCGAATTTATTTCTTTTGATACATGTATTGTCTATTTCGAAAATAAAGTAGATACAGATAGTATTTAATCTTATTTTGTCAGGGTTATAGATACTTTAAAAGTAAATAGTAACTTTTGAAACTTTTTTCCAATACAACTTTTCGTATTTTTCTAAATAAATTTCGATATCTTTGTATAAACATTTCAATTTTTCAAACAGGGTCTATAAAATATTTATTTATAACCCCATATAATTTTATTACTAGACCGTTCTATGTAAACTTAGTGACGATTAGCCACATTGGGTGTTCCGTGAATGGTTTCACAATGTCTTGTTATTGTGAATAGAAACGATTGATCTTCGCCGACTAAAGCTTTACTTTATGGTCAAAAAAAGTCGTAAATATAATATTTGTTGACAAAAGATGCAGATATTGACAAATTTTCGGTTCTACTACACAATTTTCTATCACGTAATTAACGAAAACGTTAATCATGAATCAAATCAAAATTTCTGTCAAACTAGTAGAAAAAAAAAGTTATGACTAATATTCCAAAGGTCTGAATACGAATTAGTAATTAAAAAAAGAAAAATTTAAATATTTAACAAAACTCTTCTGATAAAAATATTTATATACCGGGTGAATAAGTTACAAAATCCAATATTAATATTGGCTTATTCTATACTCAGAAAAAACTAATCAGTAAATGGTTTTTCATGCACTTTTTTTGTAAAATTCCGTTTTTTTTTTGAAGGAAAATCTATCTATTGAAGCATTTGCGAAACTATGTGTAATATGGGTTTCAAAATGGGGTCCACCCCAAACTTACTTCATAAATTTTTTGGTGCACTTCCTTCCAAGGGTTAAAATAAGTTATGTTCATGCAGGGGAAATATTTTTTAAGGGGTAATCTTTTCCATTTTTAACATAATTTTAGTTTGATGTTTCATAATTTCTTAATACATCAATTTTATTTCTTATTATGAATTATCAACAATGAAAATCGCGAATTAGCCAACGCAATCAAGGGATCAGTGTGGTTAACATAATCATCATCATCATTATCATCATCATCAAGTCTTTCAATCCTTTGGATTATGAATATCGCTTATAGAGCTTCAAAATCCTTTTTTGAGGTTGATCACTCATCAACAAGCTTTTCAATCCTTTAGATTATAGTTTTTAGCGATTCCAAATCCTTTTTTGAGGTGGATTACTCATCAATAAGGCTTTAAATCCTTAAATAATCGTTTTTGGCGCTTTAAAAACCTTTTTTAAAGTGAATTACTCATCAACAAGGCTTTCAATCCTTTGGATTTTCGCTTTTAGCGTTTTAAAATCCTTTTTTGAGGTGGATTACTCATCAACGAGCTTTTCAATCCTTTAAATTATCGTTTTTAGCGCTTCAAAATCCTTTTTTGAGGTGGATTACTCATCAACAAGCTTTTCAATCCTTTAGATTATCATTTTTAGCGCTTCAAAATCCTTTTTTGAGGTGGATTACTCATCAACAAGTTTTTCAATCCTTTAAATTATCGTTTTTAGCGCTTCAAAATCCTTTTTTGAGGTGGATTACTCATCAACAAGTTTTTCAATCCTTTAGATTATCGTTTTTAGCGCTTCAAAGTCCTTTTTTGAGGTGGATTACTCATCAACGAGCTTTTCAATCCTTTAAATTATCGTTTTTAGCGCTTCAAAATCCTTTTTTGAGGTGGATTACTCATCAACAAGTTTTTCAATCCTTTAGATTATCGTTTTTAGCGCTTCAAAGTCCTTTTTTGAGGTGGATTACTCATCAACAAGCTTTTCAATCCTTTGGATTTTCGCTTTTAGCGCTTTAAAATCCTTTTTTAAAGTGGATTACTCATCAACAAGTTTTTCAATCCTTTAAATTATCGTTTTTAGCGCTTCAAAATCCTTTTTTGAGGTGGATTACTCATCAACAAGTTTTTCAATCCTTTAGATTATCGTTTTTAGCGCTTCAAAGTCCTTTTTTGAGGTGGATTACTCATCAACGAGCTTTTCAATCCTTTAAATTATCGTTTTTAGCGCTTCAAAATCCTTTTTTGAGGTGGATTACTCATCAACAAGTTTTTCAATCCTTTAGATTATCGTTTTTAGCGCTTCAAAGTCCTTTTTTGAGGTGGATTACTCATCAACGAGCTTTTCAATCCTTTAAATTATCGTTTTTAGCGCTTCAAAATCCTTTTTTGAGGTGGATTACTCATCAACAAGTTTTTCAATCCTTTAGATTATCGTTTTTAGCGCTTCAAAGTCCTTTTTTGAGGTGGATTACTCATCAACAAGCTTTTCAATCCTTTGGATTTTCGCTTTTAGCGCTTTAAAATCCTTTTTTAAAGTGGATTACTCATCAACAAGTTTTTCAATCCTTTAGATTATCTTTTTTAGCGCTTCAAAATCCTTTTTTGAGGTTGATCACTCATCAACAAGCTTTTCAATCCTTTAGATTATAGTTTTTAGCGATTCCAAATCCTTTTTTGAGGTGGATTACTCATCAATAAGGCTTTAAATCCTTAAATAATCGTTTTTGGCGCTTTACAAACCTTTTTTAAAGTGAATTACTCATCAACAAGGCTTTCAATCCTTTGGATTTTCGCTTTTAGCGTTTTAAAATCCTTTTTTGAGGTGGATTACTCATCAACGAGCTTTTCAATCCTTTAGATTATCGTTTTTAGCGCTTCAAAGTCCTTTTTTGAGGTGGATTACTCATCAACGAGCTTTTCAATCCTTTAAATTATCGTTTTTAGCGCTTCAAAATCCTTTTTTGAGGTGGATTACTCATCAACAAGTTTTTCAATCCTTTAGATTATCGTTTTTAGCGCTTCAAAGTCCTTTTTTGAGGTGGATTACACCTCGTTTTCTTCATAGTTTGTCGTTTGCTTAGTTATTATTTTCTATTCCTTCCGGTTCCAGTATTTTGTCCTCCAGTTCCCCTCCATTCTCCTTGGCGACATTGGGGTCCATTGCGTTATTCTTTTGATAATTCCAGTTGGTTTTCTTCCCATTATATGCCCAGCCAAGTTGAGTCTTTGTACTTTTATGTATCAAACCACATAAAAGAAATATATACGAGGCTGTGCCCCACTTCTAAAGTACTGTCGGAGCAGTAGTTTTGGAAGTATCGTGGATACCGTTTCGAAAAAAGCGTTTGAAAGTTCGCGCTTGTGATTTATACAAAAAATTTCATCTCGATATCAATCTGCTATGCCTGGAACATACAGTAGATCTTCCTCTTCTTCTTGGAAGTCACGTAGAGCTGCTACGTCTTCCCCTTTCGCGGTACGGGAATTTTTTACATCACTAGTGCGGTTTTCTAAACGGTCGATCCGAGATCTCGCACGATGTTGAACATCCTTTAGCTTGTGGGTCAATTTTAACTCCCATGGTTTCCAAGGTCTTTAGAGTAGATTTAGAGCTCCCCTCAACAAATCTCCTCTGGATAAATCCCCATAAATTGGTTTTATAACTATAATTAAGCCTAATTCACACACGTGTGATTCGTGATGAATACAATCGGGCTTCACTCTTTCTTGCTTTATATAGTTGTTAAATTAGAAACCCTCGTATTTGTTTTAACCCTCGTATTTGTTTTTTTTTTCACTTTTAATGTTGTATAAAGACAAATAACAAACATCAATACTATTAATTTGAAAATACCAAACTATTATTTACACTAATTTATCGTGAACTTTACATAAATTCCAACTTCCTGTATGTCGGGGAATCGTTGAAAATGTGGCGGATGCTTGGACGTAATTTGTTTCCCAAAACAGTATATGTCAGTTTTCAAACTCGACACTGTATATTTATCATTGAGGAAACGTATGTTACTACTTTTGAGTCGGTGAGTTCAATCGTGGGGTACCGTTTAAAATAAAATGCCGCATAAATCTCGAAGTAATCACTCATTCACAGATCAATGCTTGAAACGATTTATTTCATTCAAAGGGCATTATTATAAAAAAAGTAGATGATATTTGTGCAATTAATTTCACTAATTTGTTCTTTTCAAAACGACTATTTATTTAAAACTAACTTACTGCAGTACGTAAACTTATTTATATACCTCAAATAGAATTCTAAGAAGTTCTAGAACAAAAAGAAACAAAAGAAATGAATAGACTTTCCTGGTAATTATTTATTTAGAAGAAATACTATAAATAAACCGTCCGCTATAATAAAAAGTTCTGAAAGGACTCATTAAAGGCGTTTTAAAAATGTTTTAGACGCCGCGCGAATTCGCCGAATTTCAAAATTCCATTATAGTCGTACAGGGACGACCTAAAGGCACATTTCGCGAGATTGTTCGTAACAGTATATTAAATTTTTGAATCAACAAATTTTGATGGAATATGGAGAAAAAAATTGGGTGTAGGACTTTTTATAGACGGGTTAATCAAGGCTTAGGACAGATGATTGAAGTTAGCTACTACTAATGGGTTTGAGATGCTAAAATAGAAAAAGAAATAAAAGAAATAAAAGTGAGAGCCACATATATGCAAGAAAAACAATATTTGAAGAAAAAATTTTGGAAAAACTAGTTTCTAAACCAATAAATACCATTCGTGAGGAAATTAGACTTGGAAAAACTATTTTCTAAATCAATAAGAGCCATTCGTCACGAAAATAAAATTTGGAAATTCTATTTTTCAAAATTGGAGATAGTGGAAAGCCTTTTTTGACAAAAAAATATGAAAGACGTGTTTTGAAAACAAAACTAATCTCAGATAAGCTGAATAAACTGAGAAAATTCATTTTTCCACAAAATTAAACTTTTCCAACGAATTTCTGAACAAACTTTATAAAGAAAAACAATTTTTTCGACAAAAAAATTTTAGAAAAACCAATTTCTAAACCATTTGTCAGGAAATTAGACCTGGAAAATCCATTTTCTAATACAATAAGAACCATTCGTCAGGAAAATAGATTTGGAAAAGCCATTTTTCAAAATTAGGGATAGTGAAAAGCCTTTTTTGACAAAAAAAAACTGAGAGACGTCGTTTGTAAGCAAAAATGAACTCAGAAAAACCAAATAAACTAAGAAAACTCTTTTTTTCACAAAATTGAACTTTTCCAACGAACTATATCAAGAAAAACAATTTTTTCGACAAAAAAATTTTAGAAAAACCAATTTCTAACTATTTGTCAGGAAATTAGACCTGGAAAATCCATTTTCTAATACAATAAGAACCATTCGTCAGGAAAATAGATTTGGAAAAGCCATTTTTCAAAATTAGGGATAGTGAAAAGCCTTTTTTGACAAAAAAAAACTGAGAGACGCCGTTTGTAAGCAAAAATGAACTCAGAAAAACCAAATAAACTAAGAAAACTCTTTTTTTCACAAAATTGAACTTTTCCAACGAACTATATCAAGAAAAACAATTTTTTCGACAAAAAAATTTTAGAAAAACCAATTTCTAACTATTTGTCAGGAAATTAGACCTGGAAAATCCATTTTCTAATACAATAAGAACCATTTGTCAGGAAAATAGATTTGGAAAAACCATTTTTCAAAATTAGGGATAGTGAAAAGCCTTTTTTGACAAAAAAAAACTGAGAGACGACGTTTGTAAGCAAAAATGAACTCAGAAAAACCAAATAAACTAAGAAAACTCTTTTTTTCACAAAATTGAACTTTTCCAACGAACTATATCAAGAAAAACAATTTTTTCGACAAAAAAATTTTAGAAAAACCAATTTCTAACTATTTGTCAGGAAATTAGACCTGGAAAATCCATTTTCTAATACAATAAGAACCATTTGTCAGGAAAATAGATTTGGAAAAACCATTTTTCAAAATTAGGGATAGTGAAAAGCCTTTTTTGACAAAAAAAAACTGAGAGACGACGTTTGTAAGCAAAAATGAACTCAGAAAAACCAAATAAACTAAGAAAACTCTTTTTTTCACAAAATTGAACTTTTCCAACGAACTATATCAAGAAAAACAATTTTTTCGACAAAAAAATTTTAGAAAAACCAATTTCTAAACTATTTGTCAGGAAATTAGACCTGGAAAATCCATTTTCTAATACAATTAGAACCATTCGTCAGGAAAATAGATTTGGAAAAGCCATTTTTCAAAATTAGGGATAGTGAAAAGCCTTTTTTGACAAAAAAAAACTGAGAGACGCCGTTTGTAAGCAAAAATGAACTCAGAAAAACCAAATAAACTAAGAAAACTCTTTTTTTCGCAAAATTGAACTTTTCCAACGAACTATATCAAGAAAAACAATTTTTTCGACAAAAAAATTTTAGAAAAACCAATTTCTAACTATTTGTCAGGAAATTAGACCTGGAAAATCCATTTTCTAATACAATAAGAACCATTCGTCAGGAAAATAGATTTGGAAAAGCCATTTTTCAAAATTGGGGATAGTGAAAAGCCTTTTTTGAAAAAAAAACTGAGAGACGCCGTTTGTAAGCAAAAATGAACTCAGAAAAACCAAATAAACTAAGAAAACTCTTTTTTTCACAAAATTGAACTTTTCCAACGAACTATATCAAGAAAAACAATTTTTTCGACAAAAAAATTTTAGAAAAACCAATTTCTAACTATTTGTCAGGAAATTAGACCTGGAAAATCCATTTTCTAATACAATAAGAACCATTCGTCAGGAAAATAGATTTGGAAAAGCCATTTTTCAGAATTAGGGATAGTGAAAAGCCTTTTTTGACAAAAAAAAAACTGAGAGACGCCGTTTGTAAGCAAAAATGAACTCAGAAAAACCAAATAAACTAAGAAAACTCTTTTTTTCACAAAATTGAACTTTTCCAACGAACTATATCAAGAAAAACAATTTTTTCGACAAAAAAATTTTAGAAAAACCAATTTCTAACTATTTGTCAGGAAATTAGACCTGGAAAATCCATTTTCTAATACAATAAGAACCATTTGTCAGGAAAATAGATTTGGAAAAACCATTTTTCAAAATTAGGGATAGTGAAAAGCCTTTTTTGACAAAAAAAAACTGAGAGACGACGTTTGTAAGCAAAAATGAACTCAGAAAAACCAAATAAACTAAGAAAACTCTTTTTTTCACAAAATTGAACTTTTCCAACGAACTATATCAAGAAAAACAATTTTTTCGACAAAAAAATTTTAGAAAAACCAATTTCTAACTATTTGTCAGGAAATTAGACCTGGAAAATCCATTTTCTAATACAATAGGAACCATTCGTCAGGAAAATAGATTTGGAAAAGCCATTTTTCAGAATTAGGGATAGTGAAAAGCCTTTTTTGACAAAAAAAAACTGAGAGACGCCGTTTGTAAGCAAAAATGAACTCAGAAAAACCAAATAAACTAAGAAAACTCTTTTTTTCACAAAATTGAACTTTTCCAACGAACTATATCAAGAAAAACCATTTTTTCGATAAAAAAATTTTAGAAAAACCAATTTCTAAACCATTTGTCAGGAAATTAGACCTGGAAAATCCATTTTCTAATACAATAAGAACCATTCGTCAGGAAAATAGATTTGGAAAAGCCATTTTTCAAAATTGGGGATAGTGAAAAGCCTTTTTTGACAAAAAAAAACTGAGAGACGCCGTTTGTAAGCAAAAATGAACTCAGAAAAACCAAATAAACTAAGAAAACTCTTTTTTTCACAAAATTGAACTTTTCCAACGAACTATATCAAGAAAAACAATTTTTTCGACAAAAAAATTTTAGAAAAACCAATTTCTAACTATTTGTCAGGAAATTAGACCTGGAAAATCCATTTTCTAATACAATAAGAACCATTCGTCAGGAAAATAGATTTGGAAAAGCCATTTTTCAAAATTGGGGATAGTGAAAAGCCTTTTTTGACAAAAAAAAACTGAGAGACGCCGTTTGTAAGCAAAAATGAACTCAGAAAAACCAAATAAACTAAGAAAACTCTTTTTTTCACAAAATTGAACTTTTCCAACGAACTATATCAAGAAAAACAATTTTTTCGACAAAAAAATTTTAGAAAAACCAATTTCTAACTATTTGTCAGGAAATTAGACCTGGAAAATCCATTTTCTAATACAATAAGAACCATTTGTCAGGAAAATAGATTTGGAAAAACCATTTTTCAAAATTAGGGATAGTGAAAAGCCTTTTTTGACAAAAAAAAACTGAGAGACGCCGTTTGTAAGCAAAAATGAACTCAGAAAAACCAAATAAACTAAGAAAACTCTTTTTTTCACAAAATTGAACTTTTCCAACGAACTATATCAAGAAAAACAATTTTTTCGACAAAAAAATTTTAGAAAAACCAATTTCTAACTATTTGTCAGGAAATTAGACCTGGAAAATCCATTTTCTAATACAATAAGAACCATTCGTCAGGAAAATAGATTTGGAAAAGCCATTTTTCAAAATTGGGGATAGTGAAAAGCCTTTTTTGACAAAAAAAAACTGAGAGACGCCGTTTGTAAGCAAAAATGAACTCAGAAAAACCAAATAAACTAAGAAAACTCTTTTTTTCACAAAATTGAACTTTTCCAACGAACTATATCAAGAAAAACAATTTTTTCGACAAAAAAATTTTAGAAAAACCAATTTCTAACTATTTGTCAGGAAATTAGACCTGGAAAATCCATTTTCTAATACAATAAGAACCATTCGTCAGGAAAATAGATTTGGAAAAGCCATTTTTCAAAATTAGGGATAGTGAAAAGCCTTTTTTGACAAAAAAAAACTGAGAGACGCCGTTTGTAAGCAAAAATGAACTCAGAAAAACCAAATAAACTAAGAAAACTCTTTTTTTCACAAAATTGAACTTTTCCAACGAACTATATCAAGAAAAACAATTTTTTCGACAAAAAAATTTTAGAAAAACCAATTTCTAACTATTTGTCAGGAAATTAGACCTGGAAAATCCATTTTCTAATACAATAAGAACCATTTGTCAGGAAAATAGATTTGGAAAAACCATTTTTCAAAATTAGGGATAGTGAAAAGCCTTTTTTGACAAAAAAAAACTGAGAGACGACGTTTGTAAGCAAAAATGAACTCAGAAAAACCAAATAAACTAAGAAAACTCTTTTTTTCACAAAATTGAACTTTTCCAACGAACTATATCAAGAAAAACAATTTTTTCGACAAAAAAATTTTAGAAAAACCAATTTCTAACTATTTGTCAGGAAATTAGACCTGGAAAATCCATTTTCTAATACAATAAGAACCATTTGTCAGGAAAATAGATTTGGAAAAACCATTTTTCAAAATTAGGGATAGTGAAAAGCCTTTTTTGACAAAAAAAAACTGAGAGACGACGTTTGTAAGCAAAAATGAACTCAGAAAAACCAAATAAACTAAGAAAACTCTTTTTTTCACAAAATTGAACTTTTCCAACGAACTATATCAAGAAAAACAATTTTTTCGACAAAAAAATTTTAGAAAAACCAATTTCTAAACTATTTGTCAGGAAATTAGACCTGGAAAATCCATTTTCTAATACAATTAGAACCATTCGTCAGGAAAATAGATTTGGAAAAGCCATTTTTCAAAATTAGGGATAGTGAAAAGCCTTTTTTGACAAAAAAAAACTGAGAGACGCCGTTTGTAAGCAAAAATGAACTCAGAAAAACCAAATAAACTAAGAAAACTCTTTTTTTCGCAAAATTGAACTTTTCCAACGAACTATATCAAGAAAAACAATTTTTTCGACAAAAAAATTTTAGAAAAACCAATTTCTAACTATTTGTCAGGAAATTAGACCTGGAAAATCCATTTTCTAATACAATAAGAACCATTCGTCAGGAAAATAGATTTGGAAAAGCCATTTTTCAAAATTGGGGATAGTGAAAAGCCTTTTTTGAAAAAAAAACTGAGAGACGCCGTTTGTAAGCAAAAATGAACTCAGAAAAACCAAATAAACTAAGAAAACTCTTTTTTTCACAAAATTGAACTTTTCCAACGAACTATATCAAGAAAAACAATTTTTTCGACAAAAAAATTTTAGAAAAACCAATTTCTAACTATTTGTCAGGAAATTAGACCTGGAAAATCCATTTTCTAATACAATAAGAACCATTCGTCAGGAAAATAGATTTGGAAAAGCCATTTTTCAGAATTAGGGATAGTGAAAAGCCTTTTTTGACAAAAAAAAAACTGAGAGACGCCGTTTGTAAGCAAAAATGAACTCAGAAAAACCAAATAAACTAAGAAAACTCTTTTTTTCACAAAATTGAACTTTTCCAACGAACTATATCAAGAAAAACAATTTTTTCGACAAAAAAATTTTAGAAAAACCAATTTCTAACTATTTGTCAGGAAATTAGACCTGGAAAATCCATTTTCTAATACAATAAGAACCATTTGTCAGGAAAATAGATTTGGAAAAACCATTTTTCAAAATTAGGGATAGTGAAAAGCCTTTTTTGACAAAAAAAAACTGAGAGACGACGTTTGTAAGCAAAAATGAACTCAGAAAAACCAAATAAACTAAGAAAACTCTTTTTTTCACAAAATTGAACTTTTCCAACGAACTATATCAAGAAAAACAATTTTTTCGACAAAAAAATTTTAGAAAAACCAATTTCTAACTATTTGTCAGGAAATTAGACCTGGAAAATCCATTTTCTAATACAATAGGAACCATTCGTCAGGAAAATAGATTTGGAAAAGCCATTTTTCAGAATTAGGGATAGTGAAAAGCCTTTTTTGACAAAAAAAAACTGAGAGACGCCGTTTGTAAGCAAAAATGAACTCAGAAAAACCAAATAAACTAAGAAAACTCTTTTTTTCACAAAATTGAACTTTTCCAACGAACTATATCAAGAAAAACCATTTTTTCGATAAAAAAATTTTAGAAAAACCAATTTCTAAACCATTTGTCAGGAAATTAGACCTGGAAAATCCATTTTCTAATACAATAAGAACCATTCGTCAGGAAAATAGATTTGGAAAAGCCATTTTTCAAAATTGGGGATAGTGAAAAGCCTTTTTTGACAAAAAAAAACTGAGAGACGCCGTTTGTAAGCAAAAATGAACTCAGAAAAACCAAATAAACTAAGAAAACTCTTTTTTTCACAAAATTGAACTTTTCCAACGAACTATATCAAGAAAAACAATTTTTTCGACAAAAAAATTTTAGAAAAACCAATTTCTAACTATTTGTCAGGAAATTAGACCTGGAAAATCCATTTTCTAATACAATAAGAACCATTCGTCAGGAAAATAGATTTGGAAAAGCCATTTTTCAAAATTGGGGATAGTGAAAAGCCTTTTTTGACAAAAAAAAACTGAGAGACGCCGTTTGTAAGCAAAAATGAACTCAGAAAAACCAAATAAACTAAGAAAACTCTTTTTTTCACAAAATTGAACTTTTCCAACGAACTATATCAAGAAAAACAATTTTTTCGACAAAAAAATTTTAGAAAAACCAATTTCTAACTATTTGTCAGGAAATTAGACCTGGAAAATCCATTTTCTAATACAATAAGAACCATTTGTCAGGAAAATAGATTTGGAAAAACCATTTTTCAAAATTAGGGATAGTGAAAAGCCTTTTTTGACAAAAAAAAACTGAGAGACGCCGTTTGTAAGCAAAAATGAACTCAGAAAAACCAAATAAACTAAGAAAACTCTTTTTTTCACAAAATTGAACTTTTCCAACGAACTATATCAAGAAAAACAATTTTTTCGACAAAAAAATTTTAGAAAAACCAATTTCTAACTATTTGTCAGGAAATTAGACCTGGAAAATCCATTTTCTAATACAATAAGAACCATTCGTCAGGAAAATAGATTTGGAAAAGCCATTTTTCAAAATTGGGGATAGTGAAAAGCCTTTTTTGACAAAAAAAAACTGAGAGACGCCGTTTGTAAGCAAAAATGAACTCAGAAAAACCAAATAAACTAAGAAAACTCTTTTTTTCACAAAAATGAACTTTTCCAACGAACTATATCAAGAAAAACAATTTTTTCGACAAAAAAATTTTAGAAAAACCAATTTCTAACTATTTGTCAGGAAATTAGACCTGGAAAATCCATTTTCTAATACAATAAGAACCATTTGTCAGGAAAATAGATTTGGAAAAACCATTTTTCAAAATTAGGGATAGTGAAAAGCCTTTTTTGACAAAAAAAAACTGAGAGACGACGTTTGTAAGCAAAAATGAACTCAGAAAAACCAAATAAACTAAGAAAACTCTTTTTTTCACAAAATTGAACTTTTCCAACGAACTATATCAAGAAAAACAATTTTTTCGACAAAAAAATTTTAGAAAAACCAATTTCTAACTATTTGTCAGGAAATTAGACCTGGAAAATCCATTTTCTAATACAATAAGAACCATTTGTCAGGAAAATAGATTTGGAAAAACCATTTTTCAAAATTAGGGATAGTGAAAAGCCTTTTTTGACAAAAAAAAACTGAGAGACGCCGTTTGTAAGCAAAAATGAACTCAGAAAAACCAAATAAACCAAGAAAACTCTTTTTTTCACAAAATTGATCTTTTCCAACAAACTATATAAAAAAAACAATTCTTTCGACAAAAAAATTTTAGAAAAACCAATTTCTAAACCATTCGTCGGGATATTAGACTTAAAAAAACCATTTTCTAAATTGATAAGAACCGTTCGATACGAAAATAGATTTGGAAAAGCCATTTTTCAGAAATTAAGACAATAAACGATTTTTTTAACCTAAATAGTAGCTATTGGTAAAAAAAGTAAATTCAGAAGGGTCGAGTTTTTTTTAAAAACAAACTCCAATCAGCCCAGACAATAATCACATCTTTTTCTTTAACATAAATTGAACATTTTCTTGTTTTTTGAAGAAGTATTCTTAAAAACTAGAGTTTAACATTGTTACTAATGGGATAGCATGAAAATAAGGTGTATTGAATATAAATCTTCACAATCAGAAGATGATTTATTCCTTAAAAATAATAAATAACCTTCATTCTATATATAAAATTGTATTATTACAATTTTTGATCAACAAATAACAATTATTTCAAATATCACTACGACAAAACACCCCTAATGATTTTATAAATCGATTTTTCTCCAAACAAAGTCTTCGTTCACGTCTTTTCTCACCGAACCGTCAATTCCAAGACACTATCTCATATATTTAATCGCCAGGTAACAATTACTATCCCCCCGTATTGACTCGATGATGGAAACGAAGGCAGTTTACGAGTTGGGTGTGAAAGCGGCGTCGTCGGCCGATGATGGATTGCCAGTTAGTGACCTTTCCTTGGCATCTCCAATCTCTTGTCTATGATGGATCACCTGAACACGTCAAATGCCCATTTATCATTTTCTCTTCTCTCATACTTCTCATTCCGCCGTCGTCTGCCTACTCGGAATCACCGTTTCCATCTCTAACGACAAGAATGTGTGTCACTATAACGCGATAATTAAGCATACGATTCATTATTTTTGTTTATTTATTATTTTTAAATAGTTATTAATGTTTATTGCATAGAAAATGGGAATTGACGAATCTTTACTGAAAAAGAGATTAACGACAATGTTAAAACTACAAAAGAATCACGTTTACAATATAATAGAGAGACCTCTGGCGAGTAAAGCGAAATAAAAGAGAAAATTGAACAGATAAAGTTCATGGAAAGAGAAGATTTCGATTCGAAGGAAAATCTGATCAATTTAAAAGCGGACATCGAGTATTTGGTAGATTTGTTCAAAAACTTCAATAACATCAACATAAAATGACCCAATTTAACAAAACCCAACCCCGTGTAATTTTAGTTTTATTTTGTAAATTGAAATTTATGATGTAACAATTTGATCTGCGCGAATTTTCACAGTTTTCCAACTTGTTATACGTTCAGTATTCGATTTTCCGGCATCAAAATCAAATTTGAAGATATTCTGTAGGTGGAAATACCACCAAGGATCATAAATCCTTTTGTTAAAATGGAAAATGTGATATTGCAAAAGGAGTTCCTCGAGGTTAGGACTAATAAGGAGTTGAAAATGACAGGTAGAAGTATCCAAAAAATATCGAAAATATCGAAAAATTTCGTTGGCGTTTCTTCTCGTTATATCTTGTAGAAAAAAGTTTTACTGCGGTTATAAACTTATTAATAAAAAAAGGGGTAGATTTAATAACGCAGTACAGGGAGATTTGCGATTGTTCGTTACGAAAATCAAGTCAAATATTGATTTGATTTGTTGAATTTAGAAATATTTGACTTTCAGGAAATTACAGTGATTTGGCAATGTTTGATTTTTGCGCCCAATCAACTTTTTCAACGAATTTCTGAACCAACTATATGAAGAAAATCAAATTTTTGACAATGAATTGTTAGAAAAATTAGTTCTAAATCGATAAGAGCCATTCGTTACAAAAATAGATTTGGAAAAGCCATTTTTCAAAATTGGGGATAGAGAAACCATTTTTGTTTAACAAAAAACTGTAATTTTATATGGAAAAACAATTTTTTTACAAAAAATATTTAAAAAAACCAGTTTCTAAACCATTCGTCAGGAAATTAGACTTGGAAAAACCATTTTCTAAATTGATAAGGACCTTTCGTTACAAAAATAGATTTGGAAAAGCCATTTTTCAAAATTGGGGATAGAGAAACCATTTTTGTTTCACAAAAAACTGTAATTTTATATAGAAAAACAATTTTTTTGCAAAAAATATTTAGAAAAACCAGTTTCTAAACCATTCGTCAGGAAATTAGACTTGGAAAAACCATTTTCTAAATTGATAAGGACCTTTCGTTACAAAAATAGATTTGGAAAAGCCATTTTTCAAAATTGGGGATAGAGAAACCATTTTTGTTTCACAAAAAACTGTAATTTTATATAGAAAAACAATTTTTTTGCAAAAAATATTTAGAAAAACCAGTTTCTAAACCATTCGTCAGGAAATTAGACTTGGAAAAACCATTTTCTAAATTGATAAGAACTGTTCGTTACAAAAATAGATTTGGAAAAGCCATTTTTCAAAATTGGGGATAGAGAAACCATTTTTGTTTCACAAAAAACTGTAATTTTATATAGAAAAACAATTTTTTTGCAAAAAATATTTAGAAAAACCAGTTTCTAAACCATTCGTCAGGAAATTAGACTTGGAAAAACCATTTCTAAATTGATAAGAACCGTTCGTTACGAAAATAGATTTGGAAAAGCCATTTTTCAAAATTGGGGATGGAGAAACCATTTTTGTTTCACAAAAAACTGTAATTTTATATAGAAAAACAATTTTTTTGCAAAAAATATTTAGAAAAACCAGTTTCTAAACCATTCGTCAGGAAATTAGACTTGGAAAAACCATTTTCTAAATTGATAAGAACCGTTCGTTACAAAAATAGATTTGGAAAAGCCATTTTCAAAATTGGGGATAGAGAAACCTTTTTTGTTTCACAAAAAACTGTAATTTTATATAGAAAAACAATTTTTTTGCAAAAAAAATTAGAAAACCCAGTTTCTAAACCAATAAATACCATTGGTTAGGAAATTGGACTTGGAAAAACCATTTTCTAAATCGATAAGAGCCATTTGTCACGAAAATAAATTTTGGAAATTCTATTTTTCAAAATTGGAGATAGTGAAAAGCCTTTTTTGACAAAAACATCTGAAAGACGCGTTTTGAAAACAAAACTAAAGTCAGAAAAGCGAAATAAACAAAGAAACTCATTTTTTCACAAAATTGAACTTATTCAACGAATTTTTGAACAAATTATATCAAGAAAAACAATTTTTTGACGAAAAATTTTTAAAAAAACTAGTTTCTAAACAATTCGTCGGGATATTAGACTTGAAAAAACCATTTTCTAAATTGATAAGAACCGTTCGTTACGGAAATAGATTTGGAAAAGCCATTTTTCAAAATTGGGGACAGAGAAACCTTTTTTGTTTCACAAAAAACTGTAATTTTATATAGAAAAACAATTTTTTTGCAAAAAATATTTAGAAAAACCAGTTTCTAAACCATTCGTCAGGAAATTAGACTTGGAAAAACCATTTTCTAAATCGATAAGAACCGTTCGTTACGAAAATAGATTTGGAAAAGCCATTTTCAAAATTGGGGATAGAGAAACCATTTTTGTTTAACAAAAAACTGTAATTTTATATAGAAAAACAATTTTTTTGCAAAAAATATTTGGAAAAACCAGTTTCTAAACCATTCGTCAGGAAGTTAGACTTGGAAAAACCATTTTCTAAATCGATAAGAGCCATTCGTCACGAAAATAAATTTTGGAAATTCTATTTTTCAAAATTGGAAATAGTGAAAAGCCTTTTTTGACAAAAAAAACTGAAAGACGCGTTTTGAAAACAAAACTAAAGTCAGAAAAGCGAAATAAACTACGAAAACTAATTTTTTCACAAAATTGAACTTTTTCAACGAATTTCCGAACAAATTATATATAGAAAAACAATTTTTTGACAAAAAACTTTCACAAAAACTAGTTTTTAAACCAAAAACTATCATTCGTCTGGAAATTAAACTTGGAAAAACCATTTTCTAAATCGAGAAGAACCATTCGTCAGGAAAATATATTTGGAAAAGCCATTTTTCAAAATTGGTAATAGTGAAAAGTCTTTTTTGACATAAAAAAACTGAAAGACGCGTTTTGAAAACAAAACTAAAGGCTGAAAAGCGAAATAAACTGAGAAAACTCATTTTTCCGCAAAATTGTCAACAAATTTCGAACAAATTATATCAAGAAAAATAATTTTTTGACATAAAAAATTTTAGAAAAATCCAATTTCTAAGCCAATAAATACCGTTCGCCAGAAAATTAGACTTGGAAAAACCATTTTTTATATCGAAAAGAACCGTTCGTCACGAAAGTAGATTTGGAAAAGCCATTTTCCAAAATATGGGATAGTGAAAAGTCTTTTTTGATACAAAAAACTGAAAGACGCGATTTGTAAGCAATACTAAAGTCAGAAGAGAAAAATAAACTGAGAAAATTCATTTTCTTGTAAAATTAAACTTTTTCAACGAATTTCCGAATGAATCATATATAGAAAAACAATTTTTTGACAAAAAACTTTCTCAAAAACCAGTTTCTAAACCAAAAACTATCATTCGTCAGGAAATTAAACTTGGAAAAACCATTTTCTAATACAATAAGAACCATTCGTCAGGAAAATAGATTTGGAAAAGCCATTTTTCAAAATTGGGGATAGTGAAAAGTCTTTTTTGACATAAAAAACCGAAAAACGCCATTTGTAAATACAACTAAACTCAGAAAAGCCATTGGAAAAGCGACTACTCTCTGAAGGCAGTCCGAAATCACGAAGTTCATCTGTATCCGTACATTCTGAATTCGTTTTTGAATCTGAATCCAAAATCCAAGATCTCAATGACTTAAATCTTCCAAAAAGTAAAGACAAGATACTAGTATCGTGGTTAAAATCTGTTAAACAAAACGTCATTAAGAATTTTCTTGTTTCTTCAGTGAGGAAGATGGTTTCGGCCATAACGTGAAAAGTCTATTCGAAAAAATCCGCATTCCATGTCATACTTTTTTTTATTGACAATTCAACTAAAATCTGTTCTACTACACAGTGAGAACAAATTTCTATCGATTCCACTATCATCAATTCCGTACGAATTTAATTGAAAATTTGTTTAGTTGATTTTTATTATCGAATCATTAACCCTATCAATTCGAAAACTGTTAATTCCTCATTGAAACCCAACCAAAACGTAAGTTTCCAAAGATAGATCTAATTTTCACTTTTTTGCGAGATGCAAGCAACATTTTGAAAGTGGTCAATGAAACAATTAGTTTGGAAACCAATGGTTTAATAAAATAAATTTGTTGATCAAAAAAATCTTATAAATAATGCAAAATGTCGTCCCCGCGTTTTATATTTGTACAGAAATTATTAGGAACAGTTAATATTTACCAAATAATGTCGGAAGTAACTTAAATGATATAAATTATGGATGAGATTTATTTTACAGTAACTGATACTGAATGTTATCTAAATCTCATTCAACATATTTGTTTTTGAAATATTCATATTAATATGATAATATTAATATTTATTACAATAATAGTTTGGTTTTGGGAACGTTGCTGGATCCCCTACTGCACCACCAGCCCCCTTTTTGAAATATTTCATATTTAAATTGAAATTCGACCCAACTAAATTAATTCCACGCCATTAAATTCCACATTCACCGTATTTTATTATATTATTGTTATAATATATTTTTAACTCTTTATGATGTACTTTTTCACCTACAATTCGTTGTATAATCGACGCAATTTTTGTTGTTTTTATTTAAAATTTTGAATCTGGAAAAACTTCTTGACGTGACGAAAATCGATTTTGCTGAAATCGGATTAATATGGACGTTAATTCGATGTTATTTTCCTTCAAATATTCAGTTGTTCAACGTGTTTTAATGGAAATAGCATAGTCGTGATGAAGAATCGATTCTATTACAGATCTATGATATCCTAAAACAATTATAATCGATTTTGGTCAATCTTCTCGATTTTCATCACTGAAGGACGTTCGTTCGTAACAAAAGTCCGCTAAACAGTCTTCTCTGATGTTGTTTTTTACCAAAATTTGCACGAAACTATTGAATTACGTCTTTTTTAAAATCATAAAAAATCCTCCAATCGGGTGATATCCATTTTTTCGAATAAGTTTCACTATCAATAACTGCAGGAACGTCTTATGTTGGTTTAGAACGTCAAATTAGGTCACGTGATATAAATTCTACTGGAGCTCTACGTCAAATTAATATAAAAACTTTGAAATACACCACATCAGTCAATAGTATGTTGATTGTCACTAAGTTGAATACCCGCTTTAAAAAGCTGGAGAATGTTTGGATTTGGACGCTGCATCAATTTGAGATGACGCTTCAATCAAAATTGTACCACGTGACCTCATTTGACATTTGACAATATGAAAATAACAGTTTATAATCGATTTTATATGACATCTGTCAGATAAAATGAAAATAACTCTTAAAAAGATCTGGAAATAATCGATTTTATGGAATATCTATAAATCCAATCGTTAAAATCATTTTTGAACCTCTCGATTACTGGAAATGACAGTATGAAGGTTTGTCAAATAGACAGCTGTCATATTAAATGAAAGTAACTCTGAAAGAGATCTGGAAATAATCGATTTTATGGAATATCTATCAATCCAATCGTTAAAATCATTTGTGAACCTCTCGATTACTGGAAATTACAGTATGAAGGTTTGTCAAATAGACAGCTGTCATGTTAAATGAAAGTAACTCTGAAAGAGATCTGGAAATAATCGATTTTATGGAATATCTATCAATCCAATCGTTAAAATCATTTTTGAACCTCTCGATTACTGGAAATGACAGTATGAAGGTTTGTCAAATAGACAGCTGTCATATTAAATGAAAGTAACTCTGAAAGAGATCTGGAAATAATCGATTTTATGGAATATCTATCAATCCAATCGTTAAAATCATTTTTGAACCTCTCGATTACTGGAAATGACAGTATGAAGGTTTGTCAAATAGACAGCTGTCATATTAAATGAAAGTAACTCTGAAAGAGATCTGGAAATAATCGATTTTATGGAATATCTATCAATCCAATCGTTAAAATCAATTTTGAACCTCTCGATTACTAGAAATGACAGTATGAAGGTTTGACAAATAGACAGCTGTCATATTAAATGAAAGTAACTATGAAAGAGATCTGAAAATAATCGATTTTATGGAATATCTATCAATCCAATCGTTAAAATCATTTGTGAACCTCTCGATTACTGGAAATGACAGTATGAAGGTTTGTCAAATAGACAGCTGTCATGTTAAATGAAAGTAACTCTGAAAGAGATCTGGAAATAATCGATTTAATGGAATATATATCAATCCAATCGTTAAAATCATTTTTGAACCTCGCGATTACTGGAAATGACAGTATGAAGGTTTGTCAAATAGACAGCTGTCATATTAAATGAAAGTAACTCTGAAAGAGATCTGGAAATAATCGATTTTATGGAATATCTATCAATCCAATCGTTAAAATCATTTGTGAACCTCTCGATTACTGGAAATGACAGTATGAAGGTTTGTCAAATAGACAGCTGTCATATTAAATGAAAGTAACTCTGAAAGAGATCAGGAAATAATCGATTTTATGGAATATCTATCAATCCAATCGTTAAAATCATTTTTGAACCTCTCGATTACTGGAAATGACAGTATGAAGGTTTGTCAAATAGACAGCTGTCATATTAAATGAAAGTAACTCTGAAAGAGATCTGGAAATAATCGATTTTATGGAATATCTATCAATCCAATCGTTAAAATCATTTTTGAACCTCTCGATTACTAGAAATGACAGTATGAAGGTTTGACAAATAGACAGCTGTCATATTAAATGAAAGTAACTATGAAAGAGATCTGAAAATAATCGATTTTATGGAATATCTATCAATCCAATCGTTAAAATCATTTGTGAACCTCTCGATTACTGGAAATGACAGTATGAAGGTTTGTCAAATAGACAGCTGTCATGTTAAATGAAAGTAACTCTGAAAGAGATCTGGAAATAATCGATTTTATGGAATATCTATCAATCCAATCGTTAAAATCATTTTTGAACCTCTCGATTACTGGAAATGACAGTATGAAGGTTTGTCAAATAGACAGCTGTCATATTAAATGAAAGTAACTCTGAAAGAGATCTGGAAATAATCGATTTTATGGAATATCTATGAATCCAATCGTTAAAATAATTTGTAAAATAGTAGATAGTTGAAAATGACAATGTCAAGATTTTTGAAATTTTTGAATTGAGAAAAAGAAAATTTTTGTTAGGTTAGGTACCATAAAACCAACAAACATGGTGGACTAACAAGCAAAGGCAAGAGAGAGGCATTCACTTGTTTTAACACGCGTTACTTCTGAGAATTTTGAATCGTTTCAGGTGGGATGGCGTGGCGTGGGGTGGCGTGTGGTGGTTTGAGTGTGTACGCAGACAATTGGAGTTCCTTTCGTTTTTCTTAAGGTTCTAGAAATCAGGTGTATGTCGAATATAGTTTTAAATATTCTTTGTAAATGATGTTTTGAAACTTAAAAGACAACCCTCGTATTATTTTACATATACTTTTCATATAAATAAAGATGAATGTTCGAACCTCATATCCACTTATTTAATTTATTGCGTCAAAGTAATTAAAATTGATTTATAGATATTTCTGTTCATAATTATTATTTCACAAATAAATTCACGACTTGATATTATTAATTGGTATTAATTAAAGAAATGTTGACAGATTGTTTGTAATTTACATTAAGAAATACTTTATAGTTTATGTGGAATTTCTAGTTGCAGAATAACCTTCGATCTTTAGAAAAAAAACCTTTCATTTTACAATACATATATATTATTAAGTTTACTACATCATTTTAATAACAAATATCTATCAAATTGTTTCTATTTTCAGTGTTAATGTTTATACTCTTGTCTTATCTCCAATAAATTAGAATTTACAAATTAATTATTACTAATTTAAATAAAATAATCGCTACGAAATATGATACTAAAAAATTTTAAAGAACCACAATGAAAAACCATAGAATTAGAAATGGAAATGTATAGAAAGAGACAGAAACTTCAATGTCATGGCAAACCAATCATAATATAGTAGAGAAAGATAAACAATAGTGTACAAAAGTTCTTTCTTCCTCTAAAAGCAGTTTAGGTCTACTTGAACAACTCTACACCATCTTAATTATAACCTCTATTGGGAAAATCGAATTAAAAACAAATCAGTGACAGATCAATGTAAAAGTGTCATTTCATGTTGGTTTAGAACGTCAAATTAGGTCACGTGATATAAATTCTACTGCAGCTCTATGTCAAATTAATATAAAAACGTTTCAATTGACAACGTTGACAATATGAAATTAAAATTTTATAATCGATTTAATTTGACAGCTGTCAGATAAAATGGAAATAACAGTTTACATGATTATAAAGTCATCGATTTTAAAGCAAATATATAAATCCAATTGATGATACGATTTGGAAACTAATCAAGAGCTGAAGGAGGCAATATCAATATTTTAGAATTGATCGCTGTCAGATAAAATAATAATTCTTAAAGAGATCTAAAAACAATCATTTGTGAACCACTCGATTTCTGGAAATGACAATGTCAAGGGTTTTGAAATTGACAGATGACACAAAATATATAAATAACTGTTTAGGGGATTCAATAATAATCGATTCTATGAATTGTGTTGAATCGAATTAATGAAACGATTTCGAAACTGCTCGATTACTGAAAATGAGATTTTCTGGATTTTTGAAATTGAGAACTGCAAAAATAATAGTTTCTAGCATTTTAAAATAATCGATTTTATAAAAAATATATAGATTCAATTGTTAAAACATCTTGTAAACTAATCAATGGCTGTCAGAAAAATGTTAGAATTCAGTTGGTAGAAGGATTTTCAAACAATTCTATGGTCGAAAATATCTGTTTGTAAAATTGACACCTGTCAGATAAAATAATCGATTTTATAGCTTATATCTAAGAATCCAATTAATAAAACAAATTTGTGATGATTTTAAAACTATTTTAGTATCAAGGTTTTAAATATTGACAGTTGTCACCGTATGAGAACTAATAAATGTAATATCATATCTATGAATTCAATTGATAAAACGATTCGTAAACTATTCTATGATTCAAAATGACAAAATGAATTCTATTTGATGTTATTTATCGCCATCTCTGTTGAACGCCATACCATATTGTATTTGCCTATCTTGTCAGTAGAAAAGGATAGAGTATATAAAACGCGTTAGGATGAATTTTTGATCAAAGAATTCAAGACAAAATGGCTACGATAAAAAATGGAAGATAAAATATGAGAAGAAGCTGGAAATCACTGGATTTGATATACCGCGAACAATATTGGTTAAAAAACAAATAAATAAAACACAAATTACATTTATAAACGTTTTATTAAAGCATCATATGAACTCAACATTTTTTTTAAGTAACTTGAATATCCGAAATCGGAAAAAAATCTCAAATGTCTATAAAAAGACGTTTTTTCTTTTCAGATTGCACTTCATTCACCTCCGAATCGCAACAAACTATATACAAATTATCACAGTCTTGAGTTACGGACAAAACCCCAGTAATAAATATATACAGGACGTCCAAAACGCATTGCTAAACTAAATGGAACAACCCGTAACAAAAATATATAAAAATAAAGGACGTTCTGTATATACGCACTGTCGACGACTTAATTATCACTATTGGAGTACAGCGGCCGCCCCCAATCTCTGTCCGTACATTGAATACGCGGAATAATAACTCCCCAAGGCAGTGGGATTGAACGCACTATACGGAGAAGCAGCCAACGAGGAAGGCAGAGTCGGAGGTTTACCATACGGATGGTACCTACCCGCCGACAAAGGACTCAAAGGTGGATTCGGATACCCGGACCTATGAAGGGACGCCGAAAACAGCGAATGGTGATTGAGCAAAGACGACGTAGCCGAAGCAGCCGGATCCGATCCGCCGCTGGTGTGCGTTCGGAGATGTTGCAACAGCTCGTCGGAAGTAACGAATCTTTTACCGCAGTAAGTATCCCCGGCTATCCAGTTACACACGTAAGGTCGCCCCAACTGCGGCGGATAACCTAAGGAAGACTGCGGCACCGGCCCGGGGGACACCAAAGACATAGCCATGGCTAAATTGTACTTTTGATGATCGCATTGCGTGCAACCCGACGGACAAGGACCGTTTATCAACATTTGTTGGTTTTGCAAGCTGAATTGGCAGCCGGTGCAGTAGGGATCTTTGCAGACGGGCACTAGGGCTTCTCCGCCGGAGGGTGTTTTGACGCGAGCGTAACTCAGATAAGGGTTGGGCGATGCACTCGGGTGGTAACCGGCGGCGAACATAGCGGCGTGTTGAGCACTGAACGGACCGCCGGGAAACGGGGGTCTAAACGCCGGATTAGTCGGTTCCAGACCAGGAGGACAACACAACGAACTTAAATGATTGTTCAAACTCGAAGGTAAAGCACTAGTTTTATACGCGGCAAGATGGGTTTCCTTTGAATGTCCTTGTAATATTTCCAAACCGGATCTGATAATCGGACTCGCACCCCTGGGGGTCGAACTTTTTCGTTCCGGTGACGATTTTCCCCCGTCGGTATTCGGGGTTTGAGGGGAAATCCTCGAGGGGGAAACCGTTTTTCTACCCGCACTTTGTTCGGATTTTTTATCGTCTTGTACACTACTATGAGAACTCGGGCGGATTTCGTCGGTTTTTTTTGACACCACGTTAGTTTCGTACGGTTTGAACGCTAGTTTTTGTTCACTCGGTGTTATACGCGGAGATTTTTCTTTAGCGGAACTCGGGGACGTACGGGCGCTTTCACTGCTTTTCTTTCCTTTATCCAACGGCGATATGAGGTTTTTCGTCGAAGGAGAATCCGCTCCGATCTGGCTGCAAGTTTGAGCTAACAAAGCCAGTGGACTCTTCTTTGCGTCAAGCTGAAACAAAAAAAAAATATTATAGGAAATACGAAAACTGCAATAAAAATAAACTTACAAACATAAAATTTCATAGATTTCATCGAAATTAATGGAATATATAGAATTCTGGCAACATCGCTTTTATTTATAATCGATTTTATAAAAAAATATAGAATCGATCGATGAAACGATTTGTAAAATATTCTATTGATCAAAATGACAGTTTCAAGGTTCTTAAAATTGACATCGACAGTTTACATGATTTTAAAGTCATCGATTTTATTGCAAATATATAAATCCAATTGATGATACGATTTGTAAAGTGTAAAATGGATGAAGGAGGCAGTATCAAGATTTTAAAATTGATAACTATCGGATGAAATAATAATAATTCTTAAAGATATCTAAAAACAATCGATTTTATAGAATATCTATGAAATCAATTGATAAATTCGTTTGTAAACCATTCGATTGCTGAAAATCGACAGTTTAAGGTTTTTAAAATTGACAGCTGTCAGATTAAATGAAAATAATTATTGAGAAGATCTGAAAATAATCGATTTTATACAATATCTATAAATTCCATTAATAAATTGGTTTGTAAACCATTCGATTGCTGAAAATGACAGTTTTGCGGATTATATAATTGACAGCTGTCAGATTAAATAAAAATAACCCTTGAAGATATCTAAAAACAATCGTTTTTATTCCTTAAAGTTGCGGTAATTTAGTTTTTTTCTAATTTCAGACGTTTCTCATTATAATTCTAATAAGAATTTCATTCTTTTATTATAAAAATACGAATTTATTCCCCTAGAAATGACTTGTTCCAAAATTCCTATAGGTATTTATGAATAATATTATTTTAGAAGCACTAAATTTCGAAATGTCCTAAGTATATAAAAAAATTGATGAAAATATTTAAAAAAACACGTTATTCTGATCCTCTTTATAAACTTGAGACGATACTAATAGAAAAACAAAAGATTTATTTCAAAATAACAAACGAAAAAACGTCCTAATAGACGTGGATGTTATCCGACGGGTAACGTGAAGACAGCTTTCTCCCGTGTACATTAAATACATGTAATTCATAATAAAACCGTAATAAAAAAGTTATAAATAAGAAATAAGAAGTAGAAAGACGCATTGAAATAAAAAAGAAAAAAGTTAATACTTAAAAAAATGAGATAGTCAAACTAATTTATATCCGATACTCCGATGCTGCTTTTTCACATTTATTTTAATACAGAAACACTATTTACGTTATCAAATATACTAATAATACATTTTTGAAAATATTTAATGAAATTATATAGAAAAACTTACCGTTGTAGGTAAAGGTGAAAGGTAATCTAATTGTAAATACTGATTGCCCGTTGAGGACAACATATTCCCACCTTCCAACACAACCATTTGCAACGAATTTATCACTATAATCGATAATTTCAAATATTAATAATAAAAAAAATCACTATTTTAAAAAACTATGTATAACTAACGGAGATATAACTTTCGAACGTTGTACAACGACTCAATTGGAAGTGAATGCAGGTTGGAAACAGAGGCTGCTGTGTCAGGCGGTGGTGGTAACGCATGCGTGATACGTTTCCTTTCGTCTTTTTGTTTGTGGCAACTTTGTAGGCCATGAATTGAGTGTTGAAAAAAAAATTATGTCTACTTTTATATACATTTTAATTTATTTATATTATATATTAAAATAATATATATTTTTTTTAATCTGATATGCTTGTTTCATATATCTACTACAAGTACAAATTTCGTCGTTTTCTAAAACGACCTAAATTTTGTTTTGACTTGGAAATTCAAGAATTTTAATTGATTTAAATAAATTATGTTAAATTATCTAATTATTTTCTTCTAAACGTCTATTTTATCATTCAAATACCAAAATGTGGGCACGAGTACGATTTCCGAGGCGCTACGATTTGGTTATACTATATTCTAAAATCGATTTAAAATAAATCGATAATAGGAAATAAAATTTTTCGCTTCGATATCTCGTTTTCGAAATATCGATATTTGAAGTTAAAAAACCGAAGCTAACTTAACCTAACATATCCTAACCTAACTTAACCCCACTTTTGAAAGCATTTAAAGCGTATTTTTTACGATGAAATGTTCAAATTATTGCTAAATATTCTTCTTATTTTATACACAACAGACAATTCTTTCGAAAACTTTCCTGTATTTACCGTATGTTATGGAATCCGTTCATTGGAATAGAAAGATACATTATGTAAAAATTTAATAAAAAACCTTTTGTTTATTAAGTTACAAGATTCATGTCGATTTTAAAGCGATAAAATCTTTATTCTAGACAAAGTATTAAACGCCATCTGTTCTATAAATCGAATATGGAACTAAAGTTTGGTTGTGATTTCAAGTATCGATATTTCGAAAACGAAGCGAGATATCGAAAACTTCTATTCTTCTTTTTCGTTTTATTCTAGCCTCTAATAAAGCTAAATTGTCAGATTGCAGCGCCACGGAGATCGTTCTCTCGTCAAAATGCTTAAACCTAACCCAACTTTTGGAAATAGGTATCGATATAATTACCTCGAAAACGAGACACGATATCCAGTAAAAAAAAAATAGGAATTGTAATGATTTTTGATCCAAAAAAAGTCGAATTTTGGGTTAGCCAAGTGAAATTCTTTCAGGAAAGTCGCGAAAGTTGTTAATTTCTCGCGTTTATTTGAAAAAAATCAAAATTACACAGTATTTTCGCAAAATAGTCACAGTTTTCCTCAATTTTCAAAACTTTCCCTGAATATTTTCGCCTAGCTAACCCAAAATTCGACTTTATAGAGGCGATTTTCCGATTTTTCACTCATATTAATTGTGCAAACGAGATGTAGTTACATAACCTTCAAATTCAAATTATAAGTTAACCGCGTTTGTCAATACAAACAATACTTCAAACTTTTTTAAAGCGGTACATTTTTAAATTGTCAATTTATTAATAAAAGTGACCTAAATAATTGTTTATATTTATATATAACCGAGTTGCTGGCCTATTTTCGTGTCTTTAGCCGTGAAGCCGTGGCGTAAAGCGCTAACTCCACGCCACGTTTCTCTACTGTCGGCTCCTACCACCCATGAAGCTGGTGACGATGACAGACCCTCTGGACACTTTGAAGTTTACCGACATTTCTGTACCCAAGAAGTCTTCAACTAATCAGTAGCATACAAAATATGAAATAGAATAACAAATACCGATGGAACAACACGCCGATGGAGAGATAAAGAAAGCGGCAAGGAATTATTACAACGGTCGATCATAAAATTGGTCTACGTTATTGCTGGCCTTTTATTTATTTTATTTTATAGATAGATATGCCTGTTATTCCTGTCATAACTTATATAAACGTGTCACTATATTTTATTTACTTTTTACGAGCCTCTCTTTTTCCACATTTTTATTCCGTTCAGTTGAAATGTTATTTAGTTATTTCTAATAATATTTAAAACTTGCTACAGAAAATGCATTCCACAAGTTTATCCGTTGGAAAAAAATATTGTTTTAACTACGATTTTGTAAAGGTTGTTGTCACATGACTGAGTGTGACGTAGAAAGTAAGTAAACAGACTTAAGTGAGGTTAGAAATAAATACAGTTTATGCAGAGTTGTTGTGCATTGTACCAGAATGTACAAACACAAACACAAGCGACGAAAACAAGGTTTCAAGTTATTAAAAAGGATTTGCGAGGTAGCCCAATGGCTGGTATTGGTATTTAAACAACTTGTAACAAATTTACCCATAAAACGACAAAAAAAACCTTCAAAGTTATCATTTAAACAGTCTAATTATTAGTAATTACGTATTTGCTTTTACTGCACGTATTTTACCCGAAGTAAATAATTGATTATTAGCAAATAACGTACCAACTATGATTGCATCTACCTTAGGTAGATAAATCCTATTTCGGCCATCATTTCAATTAGAATAGTCTTTGAAACCCTCACAAAAATACAAATCGCACTAAACAACCAATTAACTTCACTCACGACAACAGAATGACGTTTCAAAGGCGACTACGTTCCAGTATTTACATACTTTCTACGTCACAACCGCAGTAACCAATAGAAACATGTTTTCTGTCACGTGTTATTATTCAAATTATCATTCCGTCGTCGAATATCTACTTATAAAGTATGTGCAGAGATCTTTTGGGTATTTATATGAATAAATATATATATATATAGTTGTTTGTTACTGTGAAAATCAAAAAGAAATTGTAAACAGAATGTGTTTAAATTTCGCGCGCTTCCTCGAGTGACAGAAACAATATGGCCGTTGCTTACCAATCAAAAGTATATATATGGCGGCCATTGTGATTTTTAAATGTTTTAAGTATGGCTGCCATAAGATCTCACGTTAAAGAAACTAATTTTTAACTAAAATTTCTTCAGATTTTGATCGATAACACATAGAAAAAAGGGTACCGTTAAATTCGTCATACTCTACACTATCAAAAAATATATATCAAGCCTCTGATCAGCATCATGAGGCTTCAATTTTTGCACCAAGTAAATTTTGTACAGCCACGAATATTTGCAGGCTACCAAATATACAAGTTGGGCTCGTCTCGAATACAAAATTGAGTTTTTTTATTCAACACCTTGTATTAAACGTATTTTACTTATATTTCCATATTGGCGTGACACTAAAAAGTCACTTTGTAAGAAAGAAAAGTTGCGGGTTGTCGTTTGAAGTAGTGCAAAAGAAAAAGTTGTTTTAGATTGAAAAAAAAAACGTCTTATAATGTGTGCGATAAGGTCCGAATGAAACCAGAAAGTGTGTTAAGCTGAATCGTACGGGTACTTTTGATTGCAGATGTCGATATTATCGATAAGTCTTGTATCAGCCGAGCCTCATTATGATACAGTCCGCGAACTAAGATGGAGTCGGCATCGGCATCATCCCTTTGATTCTTTATTCGCCGCGACTTCCATCACTGTCTGAGTACGTCTAATAAATCAGACTGTCGGTGACACTAACCGGGAATTATTTATATTATTCCGACTAGTTTTTTGCGAAAACTGAATCTTGTTCTAGCCAATTATTGGCGGTCGCTTTGACCGCGTAGTCGAATTCTCCGGAAAGAATGAAATTCGATTATGCGATGCATAAATTTCAGTAGTTCAGATTCGTCCGAAGGGATGAATGAAATGCTTCGGACCTACCGCTTTTGTCTGGGAACGAACGCCGAAAAATTGCCAGGAAAAGATCGTAAAATAATAAAATTCTATTCTATTCATTCCATTATAAAAATTTACTACGAAAAAAACTATCAACTTCAGTAATATTGACCAATTTCCACATTTTCTCTTGGATTATACAGTTCTGGAGGAGGAAGATCTATTAAGTTGGCATTTCTGGTAATATTTATACTAAATACCTACACTATTTACACCAACACTCACTATTACACCGTCCGAGGCGCGTTTCGATAACAAAATTATCGTTTTTAGTGACTAAAGGTACAATAAAACCTAATAATTCGATTTACCTGTTTTATAATAAATTTTCCCACCAATAAACCTTCTCCCTCGAAAATTAATTGGCCCTTTGTCCTTATTTAAGCTATTCTAGTATTTAACAATTTTACATTGTCATGAAAATACTCGTTTTTCCGCTCCGTCCTTGTTTTAAATGAGCTATGTGCTCTTAAAACCGGACAATCCTTTTCCAGATTTGGTATTTCATCCTTAGGATTGTACGTCAAACAGTGTAATTGTAAATGTTGGTGTAGTGGCGGCGTATTCAGAGATCTATGACTTTTAACGAAAACGTCAAACGTCATTGACGATTCTGTACAATAGAAATTACGTCTAACGAACGTTTCTGTTTTGTACTCCAGCACAACTTTGGTGTCGTTCGTGAACAGTTTTCGGAACGCTCTTATCGATATTTTGTTGACAGAAAGAACCGTTACCGGAACCGTGAATAGCCGGATATTGCGTAGAAAATATCATTTAAACGCTTCCGATAACCGTTCCATGAATAGTACAGATTAGCAGGATGGAACAAACCTATTTATCTATGTTTACGAAAGTTTGAAACATTGTTGATAGATGGCGGCGGTACATCAACAACATAATTAGTAAATTATGAAACATTTATTATATAATTTGTATAATTGCATTTTTTAAGTACATTTGCTTAAAATAGTATAAATACAATGAAATATTACCTTTCATAAAAACAGTTATGAGTTAGTTTTTATCAAGTTCGCCGAAATCATTTTCGTATCATTTATAAACGTTGATAGACAGCTGTCAAGAGCGTAGCAGATGTCATTTGTCATACGGAGCCGGAGCCGTACGGTCGCGGTAGCCATGCCACGACGTTTCACATAGAAAAGATTGATGATGCTCCCTCGCATAATAGAAAACTGACGGTTCAACAATACCCCATCGATGGTTATTAATGGCGTTCGCCCCTAATTTCCATCTAGTCTGACTGGCAACAAATCTCTCGTATTTATATTATTTTGTTTTATGATCGAATTATTGAATTATTACGTTCAGTAAGATAAAAAGTAAATAACAAATTAATAAGTGAGGAAATTGAAGTGTTTTTCTATCACACACCCGGTAAAATATTAAAGAAAAATTCCACTAAAAATTTTATGATATATTCTATCCGATTTGTAACCTTATATAGATCTTAAACAAACATAACCTGAAATTCTTACGACAGGTAAACCGTTTTTTTTTATGTCGGATTAGTCACCGTACTTTATTTATAGTAGTACCCATTTGCTTAATCTACTTAAAGTATTTTGAAATTTTACGACTTACATCCTAATTTACGGAAAGTCATTTCAAACTTCTGGTCTCGAATAACACAAAATTTACGATAAAATTTTTTTCGCCTCCTTGTTTGTTATGACACACAGTTATGACACTGGTACATCTCGTACCAAAAAGTTTATTTTGATAAAAAATAGTTAACATTAACACAAACACTATAATTTCCATATACCCAGCAAGTCAAAAAGTCTTACAAACTCAAAATAATAGTTTCAGTTATTTGTTTAGATTTTGTCGGTGACAGCGACAAGTTACAACTTGCATTTACAATCTGATCTATTTACTAACATTAAACTATGTTTATGATTGTAGTTTAGTCCTAATCAAGGCGTATTATTGCGAAATTCGTTTCAAATAGTGGGTTAAAACTAGAAATTATCGGTTGAAAAACGTGCAATAATCGCAAATAAAAAATACCCGCACTATATGTGCTAAATTTAAGATATTTCGACGTATTTTGGACTACAAGAATGCGTGCATCGAACGCACATTTTCAGGTTTAAAGACGGTATCTTCAATCCCTGTATTTAGCTCGAAATGTTTATTACATAGTCTCCTAACCTAACATAATCTAACATAACCTAACATAACCTAACATAACCTAACCATTCTTAAATTTTATGTGGAAAATTGCAATTTTTAATTAATTTGAACTTAATACCAAAAATGCGTGTCAATTTTTGTTAAATACTTTACATAATATCGAACATTTGCTCATTTTGGAGAATCTGCACGAAATTTTTTCTAAATGTGCCTGGGAGTTCGTGAAACGTGAATCGTGAAAAAATATGCATCCCCCAGGAGGTTTGGCGGTAAAAAACTATCAATTTATTTTCGAAAAACCACAAGATTACTACATCCAAAGTAGTTGTACAGTGAAAAGTAGATTGAGAGAAACAGACTTTTTCGAAAATGGTCGCTGTTGACTATCTATGAAGTTTGTCGATTAATTTTTGCAAAATACGAGTGAGTAAACTGTTTCAAGTTTTCAATAAAAGCTGGAAAACCTTCTCGGGAATCGATGTTTTCGAAATATTGTAGATAAATTGAAAAGTAACCATGAAGAAACGGCATTATCAACAATTTTGTTATTAACAACTAAATTTTGATATTCAACACACCTCCCGCTGTTAGTTATCTAGTTTCCGGAAAGTTCTTAACAATATTTACCTGAGTTTTATTTAAATTCGATGGAATTGCGATCGATTGACATGAAAAATATTTGTAAAATGATAATTTTGTTTTATAGCGGCAATAAAATGTCAACCATTGTCGTATACGACCTTTTTTATAACCCCTACATACAGGGGGATGTTTTAGTGTATAAATAAATCCTAAAAAAGCTTCAGGAGATGTCAAACCCTACATACGTTTCTTTAAACACGCCGTATATTCATTTATATATACAGAGTAAACCGAAAAGTAAACTTATTATTTTCCGAATTTGTTAAAATTGTATTTGGCTGGTTCCTTTTAACTGAATTTATTATTTTTAATAAAATTCGACTTATGTCCTGGATAAATGACAGTGGTGTTATCAACTAATTCAATTCAACATTCGATTTTTTTATTTATACGATAATGAACAAATTGTCGACCAAATGAGGAGGAAAAACCACTGGAAAATCGTTTTCATTTCAAATAAAAGACGCTTTAAACAAAAAATAGTTTTTTTCTGACACAATTCTCGGTCATACCCGATTTTCGAAAACTTAATTTATGATAGCGGATTTATATTAACAAAATGCGCAACTCCTAAATTTTGTTTCTAAAACGAAACGATTTGGAATGACTCCAAAATGTCCATAGAAATTTGTGATCGCTATAATTCTTAATGACATTTCGAATTAACGTTACATCTATTCAATATATAGGCCAAATAACGTACAGGGTGGCGCAATAAAATGTACGAACGAATTGTGAATCCTCTATAGTCTATTTTTGTGAATGGGAGAGTAATAAAATGACGAATCATTCGTTATTTCGTCAGATAAAAACCTTTTTCTATTACTTTTTACAAAACTTATAGTTTTAAAAAAATTAAAACTTGTATTAACTCAAGTATATTCATTTTAATTTTGGATCAGTTGGTGCGTAAACATTCTTCAGTAAATCTGCTGCTAATTGCTGCAATTTCTTCACGAAACTGATTGATATATCACGTAGATTTCGTGTTTGAGATATTCCTAGTCAAATCTGGACCACCAGGAAGTCATTTAGCATGTCTAGTAGCTTCATTTTTTGAAAATCATTATTCTTGAAGTTCCAGGTGCTGGAATCAAAAAACTAACATCGCGTTCGGTATTATCGGTACATTTACGAACCCACTGATATGGAACAGACCGTCTCTTCAATCCTAAATCTTCGAGACAATGTTTTTTTTATGATTTAAACGTTGAACCAGATTCTTCAAAAGTATCTACCCATAGAATATCTAAATCAGCAATCAAAACTTCATTAAATCGTTATAGTTCAGTCCAACGTTAAATTGGGGTTTTAGGGAGATAAATTTTTAAGAGTTGGTAATTTATAAGAGTTGGGAACACTGCGTCGAATCCACAAACACGTTGCCACACACACGTTGCGATATTTAAACTCGTATACAAGGGCTGCTAAGTTTTATCGTTAATATTCCTATTCGACGATTGTGGTACTTCCAAAATACGCGATTCGAATGCTTAAACCGATTTTTCTAGTATAAAAAAAACAAATAAGAAGAAATAACTTGGTGCCAAACAAGGTTTGTACGGTGGATGATTCATAAGTTCGATGTTTTTTAAACCATATGTAAAAACTTGAGTAGCGCCCCTCGTATATATAAATGAATGAAGTAAAAAGACACTAAACCTCTTATCAGACGATATAAATACAGTAGACACCATAAAAAAACGTTTCGTAGCACACACGTTCCAACATGGCTATCTTCACAACTTCCACTGAACTATCAATTAAAAGCAGTCACTTGTTTCAGTGACCGTTTGGCTAATCTCATTAGTGCTTTTATCGTGGCCTGCTCGCTTTCCCTTAACTATTCGTAGTATATCTAATTAATTATTGTTTAATCAGTGTACATATATTTTGGACCATGTTGCTTAATCCGAAAGATAGCGCGGGTTACGTGGAACAAGACTTGGAACTAATTAAATCGAAGGTAAATCGCTAATTTAGTGTTTTTCGTTGCCGTGCGTTGGTACGAGTTACAACTTTTACCTCAAGACGTATACTTTCAGACCAACAATAACCGAAAAGACATAGAAAACGTCGGATTAGAAATAGTGTCAACAAATATACAAAATCTGATTGTCTTGATTAAATTGCAAATGGATACTGCTTCCGCTCAAGTCGTAGCACTCATTTAGGATGGTTAAGTCAGCCATCTTGTGATAATCGATCGGCATTAAAATGGAGTGCACCAGAACTTCAATTTAGGGACGAAAATCGTTGGATTTCAGAATGATTTGTACTATTTTGTGGTAACAACATTGAATGCTGCTCAGGTGCAACAAAAACTTCATGGTAAGACTGTAATTAAGTAACTGTACGTCTTCTAATGGTAAATATCCATGAAAAACGATTTATACAAGCTTTTGGATGAGGTTAGCGAACTATTTGGGTTGTTGGAGACTTGATTTAGTATTCTAATCAATCTTAATGGAGGAAGTTCCATTCTCTGGCTTTATTTTGGGTGAGCCTGATTGTCTTGATTAAGTCTGATTCCGCTCAAGTCGTAGCACTCATTTAGGATGGTTAAGTCAGCCATCTTGTGATAATCGATCGGTATTAAAATGGAGTGCGCCAGAACTTCAATTTAGGGACGAAAATCGTTGGATTTCAGAATGATTTGTACTATTTTGTGGTAACAACATTGAATGCTGCTTAGGTACAACAAAAACTTCATGGTCAGACTGTAACTGTAACTGTAATAAGTAACTGTACGTCTTCTAATGGTAAATATACAAGCTTTTGGATGAGGTTAGCGAACTATTTGGGGTATTGGAGACTTGATTTAGTATTCTAATCAATCTTAATGGAGGAAGTTCCATTCTCTGGCTTTATTTTGGGTGATTTTACGTTATTAAGTATTATAATAGTGAAAATGATCAATGGGAAGTTACCTTCAATGATCATCATTGGGCGAGCTTTAAAGAAAAGTTGGTTAGTCTCTTCGGAAAGCTTGAGATTGATATTGAAGACTAAAATTGATAAAAAACGGGAAGGAAGTGGTCATAATGGCAATACAACTTCCTGCGTGAAGTTTGTTCAATCTTCTTGAAAAATTTTGAAAATTAATCATCCAAGAATTGTTTTTGAGCTATAAGAGAGTTGTATAAGAAGATGTCAGCACTTGGAAAATACCAAATGGAGAATATACACCACAATTTATTGCGGTTTGACGAGTTCTAAAAAAATAACGAATAACCAGAAACGAAGACTGATTTTGAACATATTGAGGATTGTTAAGATATGGATACGTAAGAAGATAGACAGAAAGAGATTCGTTGGATGGAATTTGGTAGGATTGGGCCCTGATATAGGAATTCCTCCTCTGCAGGGTACATAAGATCAAAAAACACCAGATGGATAACAAGAGATACCAAAAAAGTTCACTAAATGGTACTGGGTAGCGTGTTTGAACATTCTGGACCTAAAGCACATTTCATTTAACATATTGATGCAGTTCACGTAAACTGATTCGGTTTTTTTACATCGATTCATCACTGTATTGATCTGAGATCAAAAAGTGTTCAAGATAGTGGATTGTAAATGACTTTTGGGACAATCATTGAATACATGTATTAGTATTTCATTGATACAAAGTTAATGCTTCGAAAATTGTAGTTATATTGGTATAAACTTTTGTCTTAGTTGAACCTACAGTCATAAATCTAGAGGCGGTGAATCGCAAGAGCTTAGAGGTTAATTCTGGTCACCAAATCGGGAAATGACACGACTAAGAACAAAATTCACGGACGGTACGACATGTGGCACCGTCTCGTTGAAACTACATGTCGATAAGATCCACACCTTCCGAATGAGGCATAGGAAACTACCTCCAGACCATAACGCCCATCAATTAGTAACCCGTTGTGGATGTATTGCTTTCTGATGAATCATTCGTGGATATCATCATTGAAAATGATTTCGTTTGCAAAATTATCTTTACTGTTTAAGGTCTAATGGTTGAAGTTGTCCATTTAGTCGGATTTTCTAGCTCTAAATTTGGAATTATTGGAATTTCTGTACTGTACTGTACTTTCGAGGCACTTTAAGAATAGTGGCAATTCAACTTTTCCTATTTTCATAATAATTTTTTACAAATAGAACTTGTAATGCTTCATATTTACTAACTGTCAACTGTCAATTGTCGATCGTTCATATTCATGTGACTTTATGACAGTTAAATATTTCGAGCTCGGTAAAAAATTACAAGATGAAAGTTAATGTGAAAATTAATCTTTTGCAAATCAAATTCTTGAAAAGTTTCCCATCCCTCTAACACTCGCAACCTGCATACGAGTTGTAATTTATTATTTAAACTCGTAAAATAAATTTCAAAACTTGTTTATCTTCATATTTACTAACTGTCAACTGTCAATTGTCGATCGTTCACGTCATAGTCATGTGACTTTATGACAGTTTAATATTTCGAGCTCGGTAATAAATTACAAGATGAAAGTTAACTTAAAATTGATCTTCTGTAAATCAAATCGTTAATAACCATTTACTTCGTAGTTTAATCAATAATCTTGAAAAGTTTCCCATCCCTCTAACACTCGCAACCTGCATACGAGTCGTAATTTATTATTTATACTCGTAAAATAAATTTCAAAACGTGTTTATCGTTTGTTCGATGAAGGCGGATCTTTTTTTTCGGCGATTTTACAGAGTCGGATTGTTTAAAATATTTACAAATCCAAAACAAAATCTTTAAATCATTGATTAGTGATTTAACATCTACAAACAACTTTTTTTGAATGATATGTCATTAATATTGATATTTATTTCGTTTAGACTTGTTTAGTTAGAACTTGCGGTGAATAAAACGAAATATAAGTTTATTTCAATGTTAGTTTAAGACGATAAGTTCAAACCCACAAATCGTCCACAAAACTTACGTTTAAACTAGTAAATCTCCGGTCATTATAAGAAAGAACATCTAAAAAATAAAATAATACGACGACTTGGGCTTCCTTCTATGTCTCAGGCACTACAACTTTATCTCTTTGGTTGTCGTGAGACCCATTTGCAGTAGGACCTCTATGTTTGTCCTATATTAAGTCCAAGATATCCTCAGCAGAACAGGGAAGCATTTACGTCCGGAGTTCCAGGCTAAGGTTGCAGTTAGCCAGAAGTGTCTTCATTTCGAGCTTTGATCTCTCCATGGAGTCTCAGATCTTTTGAGTGTATCAATAGTTTGGTCTTGGACTGTTCTGATGTGGACCTTTCGATTTTGACTGTTGCTGTTTGGTGCCAGTAAAGTCTGGTCATGAACTTTAGATCTAATCATCACAGTTTTGTTAATAATTAGCAATCAATCTTATTTATAAAACACGAATACGTTGAAAATTGCAGACGACAAACAGTAAGATCTTTATTTAGAAAGTTGACTCTATCGAAAGCTTTCGATATATCATCCAATGCTATTTCTGTGAATTCTTGCAACAACTGCTTCAATCTTAATTATGAATTCCCATAAATCTGTAGTGGAGGTACATACATACATACGATCCTTGATGTAAATAAAAAAGTTTAATTTACTACTAAATGAAAATATTTCAAAGGAAAAGTTGAATAGTCGAAGAAATATTTTAAATTCTATCCCTAAGAAATAATTCATCTATTCTCGTTAACAATTTATCTGTTGGTGAGTATCAGTCATTTCTTGTTTGCCCAATGGTGCCAGCTTGGCAATCACCACGCCTTATAATTACAACTTGCCGACTAAATGAGCCTGCTGTCAACTAGCACCTTCATTTGTCTTAGAGGAAAAGACCTGGCAGGCGCGATCCTTATCATTAATGATGACATATCTACATTTCTTTTTCTCTACACGAACATCAACTAAACAGTTTGGTTATGTGGAAATAATTTAACGTCTTCGATGCTTAGTTATGCTCAAAAAAGAAACTAGAATATAAAATTTGTATCTACGATTTGTTGACAATACTCTATTACAATTTGAACTGTGAAAGTATTTCAAAAATCGCAGTGACAATTGAAAATTATCGATACTTCTTCCATCGATTTCAAGCATAATCTCACCTAGAACTGTATTTACAACACCTACTCCACTGGCAGACGTGGACCATGAACGTCAAGTGCGCCTGCAGAAAATCACACAGAACAGGTGGCACGGTTACGTTTACGTCTTCAGTTCGGGTCTGAAGCTCGAACGAGAGCTGTTATACCACTCTGATAATACGCAATACCGTCGAAACTAGTCAGTGGTTACAAACCTCTCCTTGCAATCGTGGGTTATTGGGGATGATTAGCGACAAAAAGGTCAATTGACATCACGCATGTAATTCAACATTCGTCGATGCATTGGTCCGGAAAATAGTTGTTTTATCTCTTGAAAAACGCCTGGATATATTATTTTAGAGTCAAATACTAGTAAACCATTCCTAAGTGTACAATAACTACCTTTCAGATGTTTAACAATATTATGAACGAAATTTTTATTTCTATTAACCTTGTCCTTTGCGTAGGTTCAATTTAGTTCACATTGGCTGTGTATGACCTTCGGGGCTAATAACCACCACATCTCGAGTGAAAACAGGACGGAAAATGAACGAAATGTTCTCGATAACTAGGTTTATAATTACACTAAATACAATTATACATAATGTTTAACTGCAAGAACCAAATAGCAAATCTCTTTGACGTTGTCTTCAGTCTTCGAGAGTTGTTATACCACTTTGATTATACGCAATACCGTCGAAACTAGTCAGTGGTTATAAACCTCTCCTTGCAATCGTGGGTTGTTGGGGATTAATTAAGTCCCTTGCGTAGATTCAAATTAGTTCATATGCAGTTACTTCTAATAGTTCAAGAAATGGTATAAATTCCAACGTAGTTATATTAAAGGAAACGGTATCCAATTCTATCAACTGTTATAATTAAATGACACTAATTATCTCGATTAATAGTAATTCGATTATACTTAATGTCAAATGTCAAAAATTTTGTATGACGTCAACGTTTACTCGCCAGAAATTGTATAAATCCAGCCGATATATAACGAGTTATATTGTTTAATTTTCTCGTAGCAATAATAGACGTAACCTCAAATAAAACTAAAGAGAAGAAAATATTATAAGCAACACTGTATAACACCAATGAGATTGGACGATAACGGTTAAGGCAGCAAGACATAACGATTAGTTGCATAGTGTCATCCGAGTAGGCATCGACCGTGTCAACATGGCTACTTGTCTTTATAGCCGGCCAACTCTATTGATATCGACCACGTTCTGTGCCATTATCGAAGTCAATTAAGGGATATTGGCGTTGTAGTGGTAGCATTGTAAATTGCATGGCTTTCTAAGATTATATCATACAGACAATATTAACCGTTATGTTTTGTTCTGATGGCCTCGTTTCACTTTTATTAAATATTGTATTACAACATAGGATTTTCATTTATTTGAAATATAAAAATTGTTATATACAAGATGAATTGTTTTTAAAATAAAAATAGTATCAAACCGAGATGTGTAAACTACGTGATATAATTCAAAATATCCTTGAACTCCTGGATACTCTTAATTGAAAATTCTAATACTATTTTCGTAATGGGGTTTTCTTGTTTTCATATACTTTAAAATTGTGTTTTATTTCGTTTCAGTTTATCTCGTTCGTTTTCTAATCATTTCCTTTCTTATTTATTTCCATATCTTATTTGTTTTCTGTTACTTATTATTTCTAATTTCCAATTGACAGGTGACAAATTGGAATTACGTGAATTACGTCATCGTGCGCAGTAATTTACGTTCCTGATTTGTCGATGGATACATCATTGTCTGGTTTAACTTCTTTATCCATTTTATCGTTTTTTATTACGTTTTTCGTTCTTTATCATTATTTTCGTCGAATCTATTATAAAAGAAATGATTTTCCAACTCTTTTCGATAATTCCACTAGTGTAATTATAGCTGATTTTAGACTCGTCAGAAATTGCCTTTCTTCAAAACCATTTCGACATTTGTCTTTAAAGACAGTCTTTTCAAAAAAACAACTGTCATTTGTCTTTAGAGACAGTCTTTTCAAAAAAACAACTGTCATTTGTCTTTAGAGACAGTCTTTTCAAAAAAACAACTGTCATCTGTGTTTAGAGACAGTCTTTTCAAAAAAACAACTGTCATTTGTCTTTAGAGACAGTCGTTTCCGAAAAACAACTGTCATTTTTCTTTAGAGACAGTCTTTTCCAAGAAAACAACTGTCATTTGTGTTTAGAGACAGTCGTTTCTAGAAAAACAACTGTCATTTGTGTTTAGAGACAGTTTTTTCTAAAAAAACAACTGTCATTTGTCTTTAGAGACAGTCTTTTCAAAAAAACAACTGTCATCTGTGTTTAGAGACAGTCTTTTCCAAAAAACATATGTTAATTGTCTTTAGAGACAGTTGTTTCAAAAAAACAACTGTCATTTGTCTTTAGAGACAGTCTTTTCTAGAAAAACAACTGTCATTTGTGTTTAGAGACAGTCGTTTCCAAAAAACACATGTCATTTGTCTTTAGAGACAGTTGCTTCAAAAAAACAACTGTCATTTGTCTTTAGAGACAGTCTTTTCAAAAAAACAACTGTCATCTGTGTTTAGAGACAGTCTTTTTCAAAAAACAACTGTCATTTGTATTTAGAGACAGTTTTTTCAAAAAACAATTGTCATTTTTCTTTAGAGACAGTCTTTTCCAAGAAAACAATTGTCATCTGTGTTTAGAGACAGTCTTTTCAAAAAAACAACTGTCATTTGTGTTTAGAGACAGTCTTTTCCAAAAAACAACTGTCATTTGTATTTAGAGACAGTTTTTTCAAAAAACAACTGTCATTTTTCTTTAGAGACAGTCTTTTCCAAGAAAACAATTGTCATCTGTGTTTAGAGACAGTCTTTTCAAAAAAACAACTGTCATTTGTATTTAGAGACAGTTTTTTCAAAAAAAACAACTGTCATTTGTGTTTAGAGACAGTCTTTTCCAAGAAAACAATTGTCATCTGTGTTTAGAGACAGTCTTTTCAAAAAAACAACTGTCATTTGTGTTTAGAGACAGTCTTTTCAAAAAAACAACTGTCATTTGTGTTTAGAGACAGTTTTTTCTAAAAAAACAACTGTCATCTGTCATTAGAGACAATCTTTTCAAAAAAACAACTGTCATTTGTGTTTAGAGACAGTCTTTTCCAAAAAACACATGTTATTTGTGTTTAGAGACAGTTTTTTCTAAAAAAAACAACTGTAATTTGTATTTAGAGACAGTTTTTTCACAAAAACAACTGTCATTGGTATTTAGAGACAGTCGTTGCAAAAAAACAACTGTATTCTTGATTAAAGTACATGTTCCATTCGTAGATTTGTTTCAATTGGACAAAGAGGAAAAGCTGCATTGAAGCACCTAATAGTTCTAGCGTGTGTATCAGAAAAAAGGAAGATGACTTCGAAGATAATAGGAGATTTTTTCAACACATATAAAATAAGAATTAGCTGTCACTTTTTGCTTTATTTCATATAGTTTGAAATGTCAATTGTCTTTTATTATTTGTAGCACGTGATTTAACGTCAAATATCATTATAAAAGCTGTCGCCATAAATTTAATCCGGTAGAAGGGTTCACGATTGCAATAAATATCTTGATAAACGATCTTTTAAATTATAACTGTTATAGATATTTGCCCACTCAACTCCAGGGAGGAGTCATAGATGATTTATAGATCCATTTATCAATGTTCCACACCCTCTGTTAACTGCGATCCAATTCTAGATCTCTGTTAGTGATACTACTTCTATTAGCGATGGGAACGGCAACCAACACTCGTATTCGTCACGTGTATATTATAAAAAATAACGTTTCACCTAATCAAACGATGGTTTCTTCTCTTATTTTAATCATTAATAAACATATTCATCAAGGTACAACGAAATGTTCTTCCAAGTCCACAAGAGATGTCGTCTACTAGTAATTCACAGGTAATTAAATGAATAATTAGATGTTTCTATGGGCGCTAGTCTAAGTCTAAAAATATTGATATTGCGCGTGCCTAATCTCCATGAGCAGCGTAGCTCCGCTTGAGAGAGCTGCTTCGATCCAAAACGTTCCGCCCGGATACTCATTTCCATTGTTAAATCCGTCGAGGTACACGCCAACAAAGAAAAAATTGTTATCACGTCGTTATCACCATTTATTAAGGGATTAAAAGTATTGATGTGCCGTACGGATTAATGATATATAATAGAGGATAATTTAGAGCCTTGCGGGACGCCAGGACTTACCAGACAACTATTCCGAAGCTTCATAATTCTACAAAACTTTTCGCTGAATCCATTTTCCATCGCAATTAACCATGATTCTAGTGAAACCATCATTTTTCGACAGACACACACACCTCTACTTGAAGTTTCAATGGCGATGTATTTTGAGAAGGTTCAAATGGTTGGTTTGTACCTCAATATTCCACGTAGATGTACGTAATGGAAAATAAGGAAATATTTGATTTAAAGCGTAGGAATTTTCACATATGAAAACCGCCATTACGTAATAAACGCTGTTATTTTGTATCCGTCATTACGTGTAACTGTTACTTTATGTGAAATAACAGTTACTAAATAACTTATCCTAACCTTACATTTTATCCGTCATGAGGATATTGTTTCAGCTTGATTTGACCCCTTTAACCGATTCGAATTGTGGATAAAACCACCGCCTTCATGCTCACCATTTCAGATATAATCTATACGAATCCCGGTGTTGCTTCGAAAGCATATTATTTCGTAGTTTTATTTGTGTTATTTGAAACAATCGTTTACGTATAATAGAAATATATTTTTGGTGGAATGAATTAACTCGATATCGATTCATATATAAAAGAAATGTGTTAATTATATAGAAAATATAAAAAGTGGACGGATATCGAGACAGTCATAGAGATAATCGACATTTATTCGACGCTATTACCGAAATGATAAAATGCATGTTGGCGTGTCAACTGCCACCGAAATTAAATGGACGTGAAAATATTTTTCGAGTCACGTCAACCGACCTAATTTACGCAGTGATTAGTGGAGTTGTTAATGAGCAGGATACCGTTGGATACGAGGCTCTGATTGATTACCAGACACGAACCACGCTGTCAAGTGATCGATCACAGTGACGGTGTCTACCGATACAAACGGACGGATACTTCACGTATATATAAGTATATATATATATAGAATGGATTGTGTGACATTTTGCGGTTGTAATAAAAGATATACGGATTGTCCTAAAAATAAAACAAAGACATTAAGCACTTGAGTGATTCAGAGCAAATATTAAATGTAATAATGGAGGTCAAGGAGACGGTTTTGGTATCAAATTTTGAAGCAACTACAAAGAAAAGTGGTAACTGCTGAAGGTCCTGAAGAAATAATTTCAAAATGGTAAAAACTAGGATGTTGATGAAGTTTACTTCAGCAAGACGGTGGTGCTAGCTACTAATAACTAATATTTTAATGAGCTTTGGTATTTCCTGATCGTACAATTGGCAGGATATTATTTGAATTACCTGTTGACCAAACTTGACTTTGTTCTGTTATGTTTTATTGAAGAAACCTTCGTAGAACGATTGAATTCAATCAGAAATCAACAAGATTCTGTTGGATATACTACTCAGAGTCACTGTATAGAAAAAAATGTTTATTTATTATTGAATAAATTGATATATCGGATGAACAAACAAACCGACGTTTGTTTTTAGAGACTGTATTTGTTTGAAAACAAGTCGACGTTTGTTTTTAGAGACTGTAGTTGTTTAAAAACAAGTCGACGTTGTTTTAAGAGACTGTATTTGTTCAAAAACAAGTCGACGTTTGTTTTTAGAGACTGTATTTGTTTAAAAACAAGTCGACGTTTGTTTTTAGAGACTGTATTTGTTTGAAAACAAACCGACGTTTGTTCTTAGAGACTGTATTTGTTCAAAAACAAGTCGAAGTTTGTTTTTAGAGACTGTATTTGTTTAAAAACAAGTCGACGTTTGTTTTTAGAGACTGTATTTGTTTGAAAACAAGTCGACGTTTGTTTTTAGAGACTGTATTTGTTTAAAAACAAGTCGACGTTTGTTTTTAGAGACTGTATTTGTTTGAAAACAAGTCGACGTTTGTTTTTAGAGACTGTATTTGTTTAAAAACAAGTCGACGTTTGTTTTTAGAGACTGTATTTGTTTGAAAACAAGTCGACGTTTGTTTTTAGAGACTGTATTTGTTTAAAAACAAGTCGACGTTTGTTTTTAGAGACTGTATTTGTTTGAAAACAAGTCGACGTTTGTTTTTAGAGACTGTAGTTGTTTAAAAACAAGTCGACGGTGTTTTAAGAGACTGTATTTGTTCAAAAACAAGTCGAAGTTTGTTTTTAGAGACTGTATTTGTTTAAAAACAAGTCGACGTTGTTTTAAGAGACTGTATTTGTTTAAAAACAAGTCGACGTTGTTTTTAGAGACTGTTTTTGTTTAAAAATAAACCGACGTTTGTTTTTAGAGACTGTATTTGTTTAAAAAAAACCGACGTTTGTTTTTAGAGACTGAATTTGCTTAAAAACAAGTCGACGTTTGTTTTTAGAGACTGTATTTGTTTAAAAACAAACCGACGTTTGTTTTTAGAGACTGTAGTTGTTTAAAAACAAGTCGACGTTGTTTTAAGAGACTGTATTTGTTCAAAAACAAGTCGACGTTTGTTTTTAGAGACTGTATTTGTTTAAAAACAAGTCGACGTTTGTTTTTAGAGACTGTATTTGTTTAAAAACAAGTCGACGTTGTTTTAAGAGACTGTATTTGTTCAAAAACAAGTCGACGTTGTTTTAAGAGACTGTATTTGTTTAAAAATAAGTCGACGTTTGTTTTTAGAGACTGTATTTGTTTAAAAACAAGTCGACGTTGTTTTAAGAGACTGTATTTGTTTAAAAATAAGTCGACGTTTGTTTTTAGAGACTGTATTTGTTTAAAAACAAGTCGACGTTGTTTTAAGAGACTTTATTTGTTTAAAAACAAGTCGACGTTTGTTTTTAGAGGCTTTTTTCTTGAAAACCAGTGTTGATTCGAAAAACAATCTGTCATTTGTCTTCAGGGACTATTGGAGATAAAATCGAATTTATATTTGTTTTTAGAGACTGTCTCTTTCGAAAATAAGCTCAAATTTCTCTTCAAAAATTGTCTTTATTCAAAACCAATCCGACATTTATCTTTATGGACTGACTTTTTCCAAATCAAGTCGACATATGTCTTTAGAAACTGTCTTTCTTCAAAATCACTTGTCTTTAGAGAACGTTGATTCCAAAAACAATCCGTAACTGATCTTTAGAACAATTTTTCTTCAAAAACAAATCTATATTTGACTCTAGAGTCTTTCTCCAAAACAAGCCGATATTTGTCTTCAGAGACGGTCTTTTCCAAAAAAAACAACTGTCATTTATCTTTAGAAAGAGTCTTTTCCAAAAAAACAAATGTCATTTGTCTTTAGAGACAGTCTTTTCTAAAAAAACAAATGTCATTTGTCTTTAGAGATAATCTTTGTCAACAAACAACTGTCATTTGTCTTTAGAGACAGTTTTTTCTGAAAAACAACTGTCATTTGTCTTTAGAGACGGTCTTTGCCAAAAAAACAACTGTCATTTGTCTTTAGAGACAGTCTTTTGTCAACAAACAACTGTCATTTGTCTTTAGAGACGGTCTTTGCCAAAAAAACAACTGTCATTTGTCTTTAGAGACAGTCTTTTGTCAACAAACAACTGTCATTTGTCTTTAGAGACAGTTTTTTCTAAAAAAACAACTGTCATTTGTCTTGAGAGACGGTCTTTTCTAAAAAACAACTGTCATTTATCTTTAGAAAGAGTCTTTTCCAAAAAAACAACTGTCATTTGTCTTTAGAGACAGTCTTTTGTCAAAAAACAACTGTCATTTGTCTTTAGAGACAGTTTTTTCTAAAAAAACAACTGTCATTTGTCTTTAGAGACGGTCTTTGCCAAAAAAACAACTGTCATTTGTCTTTAGAGACAGTCTTTTGTCAACAAACAACTGTCATTTGTCTTTAGAGACGGTCTTTGCCAAAAAAACAACTGTCATTTGTCTTTAGAGACAGTCTTTTGTCAACAAACAACTGTCATTTGTCTTTAGAGACAGTCTTTTCTAAAAAACAACTGTCATTTATCTTTAGAAAGAGTCTTTTCCAAAAAAACCCAAATTGTCATTTGTCTTTAGAGACAGCCTTTGCCAAAAAACAATTGTCATTTGTCTTTAGAGACAGCCTTTGCCAAAAAGCAACTGTCATTTGTGTTTAGAGACGGTCTTTTCTAAAAAACAACTGTCTTTTGTCTTTAGAAACAGTCCTTTCTAAAAAAATAACTGTATTTTGTATTTAGAGACTGTGTTTCATAAAAAAAATCGTTATATCCTTTTAGAAACTATGTTTTTCGAAACTTTTATTCTAAGTACATAAAAAAACATTGTCTAAACATATCTCTTTTTATATTCAATTCAAAATGTATACATTAAACAAAAATGTTTATGTGTATTTGGAAGCGGACACTGTACAAAGTAAGTATCATTTCAAAAGTTCGCTTTGAGTTTCGCCGACATGATGCTAGATTGCCTACACTCTTCCGCGATACGATCTTGAAACAAATCATTTCGTTATCAAGGTACGTTGAAAAGAAGAAATCGCGTAGAGAAGTCGTCGGAGTCCATTATATTATGAACGTAATCATCAATGTTAATCTACTTTTAATAATGATCATCGAACGCTGGTACGACAAGTCATTCCTTCCAATTGACAGTTGTATTAATGTCAACTTGTTATCTGCGGATCTTTCATTCTAATAACTTATTATTATAAAAGATGATTCTACTATTTATTTTTTCGATACGTAAAATTAATTAACAAACATTGTTTATTAGAATATATATATATATATTCCTAAATAGCATTTCATCGTGTTCCGAAGAGGTTTCTTCCACCATATTTACCAGATTTAGTTTCCTGATATTGAAAAAGTTGTACTGGAAAAACCAACGTTTCCCATAATGACAAATCCTGCCGAATATACTGGATTTTAAACATTGAAATAAATGAATTATTTCACTTTGATATATAAATAATAATATTTTTTCAACGAACCTCGTATCTAATATACAACAAGTCTCCGCCATTGAGTAGTAGATAATTCACATAATATAACGAGGATAAATTAATAAGTGGGATCCTTCCAGCATCGATTACGTAATTGGAAAGTTGGCAGACTCAAAGATAACTTGATTATGAGCGAGCACGTGATATATAGAGCGTTCCATTAAATCTGTTATCAGAGGCTTAATCTGTAATGCGGGTTGTCGTGTACAGCATTAACGTCAGACTTGATTTGCAGGCTTGTCAGCAGCCCGCAAATCAACTATATATACTTATACCCTACTACTACACTATTAAAAAGTTTGTTTTTTTTTTCATTTTCTTTTTATTTTTTGTAAATATACTGAAATGGTTTTTTTAAATATGTAAATCGTTATTTTTGGGGTAAACTAAACTCAGAAGGGACGGAATTGTACTCAGAGTAACTATTTTTTGTTCAAATTGATTATGGAAAAGTCCTGAGCAAATGGAACTCAGAAGAAGTGGGGTTTGATAAAATTATTCCCAGTGTAGCTATTTGTAATTTAGATTGATTATGAAAAAGTTCAATTCGTGCGAATTGGAGATAGAAAAGCCTTTTATTACAAATAAGCTGGAAATTGTAATTTTTCATGGAACTATACTCAGAACAGCCAAGTTTTGACGAAATGAAACTCGAAGAAAATGTTTTTTGACCAAATTAATTCACAAAATTCATTTTTAAGCAAACTTCCCTTTAAAGGACTAGATTTTGATAGAATTAATCTCAGTGTGACAATTTTTGAGTTCAAATTGAACATGAAAAACCTTTTTTTGACAAACTTCACTCAAAAGGGCTAGATTTTGACAGAATTAATCTCAGTGTGACAATTTTTAGTTCAAATCGAACATGGAAAACCTTTTTTTAACAAACTTCACTCAAAAGGGCTAGATGTTGACAGAATTAATCTCAGTGTGACAATTTTTAGTTCAAATCGAACATGGAAAACCTTTTTTTAACAAACTTCACTCAAAAGGGCTAGATGTTGACAGAATTAATCTCAGTGTGACAATTTTTAGTTCAAATCGAACATGGAAAACCTTTTTTAACAAACTTCACTCAAAAGGGCTAGATGTTGACAGAATTAATCTCAGTGTGACAATTTTTAGTTCAAATCGAACATGGAAAACCTTTTTTTAACAAACTTCACTCAAAAGGGCTAGATGTTGACAGAATTAATCTCAGTGTGACAATTTTTAGTTCAAATCGAACATGGAAAACCTTTTTTAACAAACTTCACTCAAAAGGGCTAGATGTTGACAGAATTAATCTCAGTGTGACAATTTTTAGTTCAAATCGAACATGGAAAACCTTTTTTTAACAAACTTCACTCAAAAGGGCTAGATGTTGACAGAATTAATCTCAGTGTGACAATTTTTAGTTCAAATCGAACATGGAAAACCTTTTTTAACAAACTTCACTCAAAAGGGCTAGATGTTGACAGAATTAATCTCAGTGTGACAATTTTTAGTTCAAATCGAACATGGAAAACCTTTTTTTAACAAACTTCACTCAAAAGGGCTAGATGTTGACAGAATTAATCTCAGTGTGACAATTTTTAGTTCAAATCGAACATGGAAAACCTTTTTTTAACAAACTTCACTCAAAAGGGCTAGATTTTGACAGAATTAATCTCAGTGTGACAATTTTTAGTTCAAATCGAACATGGAAAACCTTTTTTTAACAAACTTCACTCAAAAGGGCTAGATGTTGACAGAATTAATCTCAGTGTGACAATTTTTAGTTCAAATCGAACATGGAAAACCTTTTTTTAACAAACTTCACTCAAAAGGGCTAGATGTTGACAGAATTAATCTCAGTGTGACAATTTTTAGTTCAAATCGAACATGGAAAACCTTTTTTTAACAAACTTCACTCAAAAGGGCTAGATGTTGACAGAATTGAACTCAGTGTGACAATTTTTGAGTTCAAATTGAACATGAAAAACCTTTTTTTGACAAACTTCACTCAAAAGGGCTAGATTTTGACAGAATTAATCTCAGTGTGACAATTTTTAGTTCAAATCGAACATGGAAAACCTTTTTTTAACAAACTTCACTCAAAAGGGCTAGATGTTGACAGAATTGAACTCAGTGTGATAATTTTTGGTTCAAATTGAACATCGAAAAGCCTTTTTTGACAAACTTCACTCAAAAGGGCTAGATTTTGACAGAATTAATCTCAGTGTGACAATTTTTGAGTTCAAATTGAACATGAAAAACCTTTTTTTGACAAACTTCACTCAAAAGGGCTAGATTTTGACAGAATTAATCTCAGTGTGACAATTTTTAGTTCAAATCGAACATGGAAAAGCCTTTTTTGACAAACTTCACTCGAAAGGGCTAGATTTTGACAGAATTAATCTCAGTGTGACAATTTTTAGTTCAAATCGAACATGGAAAACCTTTTTTTAACAAACTTCACTCAAAAGGGCTAGATGTTGACAGAATTGAACTCAGTGTGACAATTTTTAGTTCAAATCGAACATGGAAAACCTTTTTTTAACAAACTTCACTCAAAAGGGCTAGATGTTGACAGAATTGAACTCAGTGTGATAATTTTTGGTTCAAATTGAACATGGAAAAGCCTTTTTTGACAAACTTCACTGGAAAGGGCTAGATTTTGACAGAATTAATCTCAGTGTGACAATTTTTAGTTCAAATCGAACATGGAAAAGCCTTTTTTAATAAACTTCACTCGAAAGGGCTAGATGTTGACAGAATTGAACTCAGTGTGATAATTTTTGGTTCAAATTGAACATGGAAAAGCCTTTTTTGACAAACTTCACTCGAAAGGGCTAGATTTTGACAGAATCAATCTCAGTGTGACAATTTTTGAGTTCAAATTGAACATGAAAAACCTTTTTTTGACAAACTTCACTCAAAAGGGCTAGATTTTGACAGAATTAATCTCAGTGTGACAATTTTTAGTTCAAATCGAACATGGAAAACCTTTTTTTAACAAACTTCACTCAAAAGGGCTAGATGTTGACAGAATTGAACTCAGTGTGACAATTTTTGAGTTCAAATTGAACAAGGAAAATCGTTTTTTTGACAAACTTCACTCGAAAGGGCTAGATGTTGACAGAATTAATCTCAGTGTGACAATTTTTGAGTTCAAATTGAACATGGAAAAGCCTTTTTTGACAAACTTCACTCGAAAGGGCTAGATTTTGACAGAATTAATCTCAGTGTGACAATTTTTAGTTCAAATCGAACATGGAAAAGCCTTTTTTGATAAACTTCACTCGAAAGGGCTAGATGTTGACAGAATTAAACTCAGGGTGACAATTTTTGAGTTCAAATTGAACATGGAAAAGCCATTTTTGGAAAATTTCTTTTGGGAAGGTTATATTCCAGCAGAATTGAACTCAGTATAAAAATTTTTAGTTCAAATTAAATGTCGATATCATTTTTGAGTAAATATAACAATTTTCATTTCAAGTTGAACAAGGAAAATCGTTTTTTTGACAAACTTCACTCGAAAGGGCTAGATGTTGACAGAATTAATCTCAGTGTGACAATTTTTGAGTTCAAATTGAACATGGAAAAGCCTTTTTTGACAAACTTCACTCGAAAGGGCTAGATTTTGACAGAATTAATCTCAGTGTGACAATTTTTGAGTTCAAATTGAACATGGAAAAGCCTTTTTTGACAAACTTCACTCGAAAGGGCTAGATGTTGACAGAATTAATCTCAGTGTGACAATTTTTGAGTTCAAATTGAACATGGAAAAGCCTTTTTTGACAAACTTCACTCGAAAGGGCTAGATGTTGACAGAATTAATCTCAGTGTGACAATTTTTGAGTTCAAATTGAACATGGAAAAGCCTTTTTTGACAAACTTCACTCGAAAGGGCTAGATGTTGACAGAATTGCACTCAGTGTGATAATTTTTGGTTCAAATTGAACATGGAAAAGCCTTTTTTGACAAACTTCACTCGAAAGGGCTAGATGTTGACAGAATTGCACTCAGTGTGATAATTTTTGGTTCAAATTGAACATGGAAAAGCCTTTTTTGACAAACTTCACTCGAAAGGGCTAGATTTTGACAGAATCAATCTCAGTGTGACAATTTTTGGTTCAAATTGAATATCGATTAGCCATTTCTGAAAAAATTAAACACAAAAAAGTCATTTTTGAAATTGGAGTCCGAGAAGCTTTTTATTACAAAAAAACTCTGAGAGTTGCAATTTTTCGATAGAAATGAATTCAAAATTGCCAGATATTGACGAAATGAAACCCAGGTAGTTAATTTAATAATCATAAGAGTAAGTTTTCGAAATAATTAATCCCAAAAAACATGTTTTTTGACCAAATAAACTCACAATAACAATTTTCAAACCAACTTGCCTCAATTATCCCAATTAAAAATGTTTTTCCAACTAAAAAAATTCAAATTAAGCTTTCCAATAATTTTTTCAAAAAAACCTATTTTATAAATATCATTTTTTGACCAAACTCAACACCGTTTTTACATAAAATCAAACTCGAAGAAACCATTTTCGATCTAAACTAATTTATAAAATATTTTTTCAAGAAAATTCCTTTAAAGAAACTGTTTTTGATGAACCTCAAAGCCATGATTTGATTATTCAACCAAAACAAATAGAATAATGTGATTTTTCACGAAATCAAATGGGGAAAAGCTTTGTGGCCACCAAAAAGAAATCCGGAGAAACAATTTAATGTATATATTGGTTGAAATCTCTAATTCAATCAATTTTTGCTTCAAATATGTTATTTGAATCGTTATACGCAGGTTTTCTCCCTAATTATAACAGTTTTTTCCAAAATATTTTTTTGCAAAAGCTTTTCTGGCGTTCCTAACCTATTTTGTCCTCCTATGAATATCTCTCGGAATTTATTAACTTTATAACAACTTGCACACAATCCCAAATACCAAATAATTCGTTTATTTACTTTGTATATGGAATTCAACAGAAAAAAAACGTATTTCTAGCCCCTTTTTTTTCAGTTTTCTACCCCCATACTACAACTTTTAAAAAAATAACTTGTGTGTAGTGAATATCTGTGTACCTACCTAAATGAAAATTATTTAGGCGACTATCACAAGTAAACGCGTATAAATGTAAACTTATATATACGCGCGAGGCGGCAATTTTCAAAGCCGTCTCCGTTGATGGTTGCGAATGGTTTCGATAATAAATCGCTTGGAATCAGCACCGCTGTTCATAAAAAGTCGCCGCTATCGCATTAATTATGATCCCGCTGTTCGCTGGCCTGATCTCAAACAGTTTGCATATGGACATCATAAATAACTGTCAGTTATATCTGCAAACTTGCCGGCATTCTACAACATTCTCAGCAAATTTAAATCAGTTCTTCTTAAACGAAGACATTTTAATAGCTTAGACTCTCCTGTATATCATTAGTTCGTTATTTTTCGTTTCTTCTAGTAATTTCAACAAATAATTTCAATACGTTCGTTTAAAATAAGTAATTATAAACTCGAATAAGTATATTGGATGAAGATGACTTCCGTTTCTTGCAGGTGACGCAAATGTCTTAGAACGAAATAATCATGGCGGAAAGAAAATGGGCGGAGCGTTAACCTAACCTAACCTAATCTAACCCAACCTAACTACAATTCATACAAGCCTACATCTTATATAACAAATCTTGAAACTTATTTCATTTTTCGTAACCAAAGTCGCGATTGCTACTAAATTGTATTACAGAAACTTCAGTATTTACTTCTTTCTGAGATTATTTATCATGACACACCGTATTCTGTCAAATGTCAAATGTCAAAGGGTCTATTTGACCTATTTGGACGTATCTTTGTACCTTTCTCCACATGTTTTAGGATGGGACAAACTTCTAACGAAGCTGAAACCTCTAAATCATCCTAAAACGACCAGTGTTTCAAGCAACTCGGCCTTTATGCACCCGCAAGCCTCATCTATCTGCACCAAAGCATCTGGTCATCTACAGTAACTCTACCAATCAACCCCTGTTCGTTTATTGCAGTTCCACGACTCCCCATTCGCGAAACTGTACATGCTACTTAGGGGTTAGTGTATGTCCTTCGAACAAGGAAGAATACGCTGCAGTAATTTCAACTCTTCTTGAAGATTTGTCGATGATCCTCCATTTTGTCGACATGCGCCTTCCATTCTAGTCTTTTCCTTCGACTACATTTGTTATCTGGTCGTAGGCCTTTCTAATATCTGCAATAACCTAGAAATTGGTTTTTTAGCTCATATTGCATGATTCTAATTCCTATTTTCAGATATTTTTCTGCTTAGAACACTTTTAAATATTGTATTTGCAGGTTTAGTACATTAAAATCAGTTATAGCCAGAGTTAGAAACTTAAGTCGAAGTCTAGTCTCAAAGAAATCAACAAATTGCACTTTGAAACCCTGAAACACTCTACTTACAGTCTAGATTTTGCTTCTTCTCGTTTTCATCTCTTCAGATAGTACAAGGAAGCTTTAAGAGATGTTAGATGTGCTTAAGACATGGACGTTTACGAAACGATTCAAAGGGCTTCGTAACCAACTGAAAACTTTATATTAGGAAGTTATGTGTAAGTTTTTAGCTCTCAGGATGCAAATTCAATCACGTAGAAAAGTTTCTTCACGTCTAATTAGTTCTAAAAATGCAGTAAATTCATCTAAGATAATTTTTCGTATATTGAAACTGTATTTTTATTGTTTTCGCTGTAAATTTGTCTCTATATCTTGGTGGTTTTTCTTTGTAATGTTCGATTTCACGTAAACCGATGTTTAGTTGCCACAACGGCAATCGATCACGAGATCCAGTGATTAATGAGACGAAACAGAGCAGCGCAAACATGTGCAAGAAACAATGGATGATAAATCTGTAACATCAATCATATTTGGAACTGTTGATATAAAATTTGACCACGTTTACTTTAGGCGACATTAATGACTTAACGTAGGCCTCGGGTTTGACGCGGACCGGAATTTGTGAAGATTTACGAATTCTTTTGTACTATCCCATCTCTTACGTACATACATACATATGTATTGATATTTCAAATTTCCCGCTGTCAGTATATAAATTTTTTTATTAAAAACCATCTTTAATTTTGTCATGTAGATAATGTAGGAAACTACCTCGCGCTGAGCTTGATAAAGATGGTCCATCGAGTCGGCGAAAGGCGTGGTTTCATCCTGCAGAGGCAGGACTAATAAACGTGACGTCGCTACGCAAGATGGCTGCTACAAATAGTACACAACTGGTATTTCTTTTCGATTTTCTTTTTTATCTTTTAGTCCTTATTAAGATATTTTATTATTATTTCCTCGACAACAACGCAATATTTTATGGAAGAATTATTATTACAGTAAAGTAAATTAGATGGATAATTATTTTTAAACGTAAATTACTTATAAACACCTGTTGAAATTGCGCACACTTGTTGCGCATATATTGAGAAAAATTTTAAGAAAAAAATGATTGAAACAAATAACTTATCTCGATTTAACAGAAAAATTAATTATATTTGGAAAGTTTGTTAATTATTTAAAAATATTTCACGTTGAAAATGTACTTACGTCATAGAAAAAAAGTGAGGTTAGATGTTGTCAGATTTTGGAAGTATTAAGGAGATTGGGGAAATATAGAACTGAATTTTTTATACAAACAAGCTGATTTTCAACACGAATTGCTTTTTTTTCTCGTTTTTAACATGTAAAAATATTTTCTATTCACGTATGAATCTTTTCGAATCACATATCACTGAATTGAATGTGAAATTTTGATAATCGGTAGCTATAACGACCACAGCCAAAATGTAGACACCTGGATAATGAAGAAACCATTATTTTACCCATGGTAGCTTCCTTAAAGTTTCTTCTAGAATCTGTGTATAAACAGAGACTTCAAAATGCGGATTTTCTTCAAATATCACTCAAAACTATTCCAAAGTTTGATAAACTACATTAGAAACTTAATTTTGTATACTTGGAAAAGTTGTAAACCCAAAAATTACTTTCCAAGATGTTAAATACTTACTTGGAATATTAAGGCTTTATATTTGTTTAATTATTTAATAAACAGACACCCTTGATACTATGTATATAAATAGTTACCTCCTGGATACACATAATCACGATGATTCATTAATTTGTTGATTTCATCTCCTTTCGCAGTGACTAAGATAGATGTCCTTCCATTTGTACGTCGCTCAAAAAGCAGAAAAGATTAATGATACTATTTATACCCTCGCCGTCGAAACGGGTGTAAATTTGCCCCCGTCATTCAACAGTTGAAACACGCGACGAAAGACCCACCACCGCCATATTCTAAACATATTTTTACCTACTTAATTCGAAATAATTCTTTGTACCGTTTGTCGATTGTAAACGTCGATCGCATGTCTAATCGCCCTGTATACATATGCATTGTGATGATTATCGGCTGACGGACAGCTGATGGCCGGGTCCGGCGCATGATTCCTAATAAAGAAAAGCCAGTTCACCGACATTCTTTTGTCGATCGATGCCAACGATAACTTATCAAAGAATTTAAAAATAATTACATCCGAACAAGAGATCGAAGAGTGAATCGCGTCTGTCCATCAATGTTTCAGAATAACGAGAGGTAAAATCAGGAGCTCAGATCTCTCAGATATATTTATAAAAGTACATAAACCGAACGAACGAGAACACCATCTCGGTTACCTACCCGAAGAATTTAAAATCGAATCATAGGATGTAGGAATTTTAAGCATTCGCTTCTTGTTTTGCATCTACAGTCGTTTTTATTCTCAAATGATTTACCATAGAGTCAGAAGTCATCAGCTTCATGAATTCTTATGTTAAGATGACGCGACAGTTGACACACGACACATGACAGACGACAGACAAACGGAAATTTACTTTGACTTTTGTGTCATAGATATTGCAGTTTTGCGGTTGGAAATCTTTGTACAATCCTTCATGTTGAAAACAACTAAAGTATAATTTGGATCAGAAACCGAATTCTTTCAGTGTTTTACTAACTAAAATTATGTTAAGATGCCTTTATAAAGCGTTCGAACCTACCGCCGATAGCCAAAACGGAAGGAAATGGTTATGGAAAAGTAAATTAGACCAAATAAAGTCACGGGATGACTTCAGAAACTACACACATCTAAAAACAAGAAACAAAGGCACGAATTTACAAAGCGAGAATCATAACTATACATCAAAAATGAAACAACTCTTGGAGATCACAGAAATGACAGACGACACACGACAGATGACACACGACACACGACAGACAAACGGAAATTTACTTCGACTTTTGTGTCATAGATATTGCAGTTTTGCGGTTGGAAATCTTCGATACTTTGTACAATCCTTCATGTTGAGATCAACTAAAGTATAACGAACTGTATAATTTGGATCAGAATCCGAATTCTTTCAGTGTTGTATTAACTAAAAGTATTTTCTTACAATCCAAAACCGACAACTCATAACACGGCTCTTAATAGAAAAATCAACCATGTCACAAACAGATTTCGATCATTCAATTTAATCACGACTCGACGAAATGTCTTCTTTAGTTCAAATGAAAAACGTCTCAGCAGATGGTTTCCTTTTGTCTGCCGTTATATCGGAAACATAAAATTTTAACTTAGGTACTGTTAAAATGCGCCAACTCCTCATCGAGGATTAGACGAAATGAAAAACGAAAACAAAATATATAGTTACAGAGTATTTTACTTAACCTAACCTAACTTTTTTTGGTGTGGGTGGGAAAATCTTCGAAAGACGCCTGGAAAGGTGTCCCAGGTGTGGTGGATTCGCCCGTTAACCGGACGTCTGCCAGCTAAACACCCACCCAACCGTTCTTAGCGAACATCGCGTCAGATGCGCCGACATAAAACTAAACCTAACCTAACTTAACCTAACCTAACCTAACTTAACCTAACTACACCAATTTCCCCGCCGACTTAGCATAAAATCTACTACTAATGTCATTTTTAACTTCTTCTGTTTGAAGAATGAAGAATTGAGCGTTGAATTTATTATTTTAACGTAACAAAAGTTGATAACAATATTGGGGGTAGAGCTTAAACCAATTACAAGCGTGCAGATTTCAATATTTGGAATTTATAGTGGTATATAAAGTGGTTTAGATACTAAATTCCCTTAAATGAATCCTCCAGGAATTGTATTACGTAGTTGGACTACCTTTTCGTTTACCTGAAATATCCCCGCCGCAATTAATAGCACACTGTATATCTACCTAAGTTTTAACGCGTACCTACCTGTTTATCCTATTGTCCGAAACCGGCACTTAATAACGAGTTTTTGAGCGCGTATCGCCGCCACTGGTTTCGTGTGTCAAGTTCAGAAAGACCGTAGCAAAGAGTAAATTAACATTGAAAAAAGATATTGTTTGCTACCTCTCCGAGCCGTCATCATTTATCTAACGTCAACAATACCTGTCCGGGATTTGACAGTCCTATCAAAGCATAAATAATAGAGAAACACCGAAGGGGATCGAATGTTAAGGTAAAAACATCTATAAAGCCATTACCGCGTAACGGAAATAGAGATGGGCGATATAACATACGTTATTTTTTATTATTTATATCGTCGAACGCATTCTGGGGTGTAATTTACAGTTAAACACTCGCTAAAACTGTCCCTATCTCGCTCGTGTTCGTGTAAATAACAAATAGAAGCAGTACCGTCGAGGTAGAGTAATGTAGTAATGTAGGTTTGCCCTAAAACGTGTACCGGGTATATCTGAGAAGATTCGATGAATAGGGCTTTAATAAGGTTATAAAATCAACGTAAATTGTCATTCGAGGGGTCGTAGGATAATTATTAGACTAAATATGAATTTGTATTATGTATTTTTAAATGTATACTACATAATGGAGTTGAGGATGACCCCGATGAGGTGTTCTTCATCTTGGATTTTCTTACGATTAGTCTAGACATTAAACGTGGTGTTTGAATGACAGTCCAGGTATTCGGTCTTGGTCAGTTCTTCCTTCGGCATGTTCTTTTTGACTTCTGGTGTCTTAACCTCATTTTAAACGAACTTAGCTTCAGTTTCGGATTTCCATCATGTAAATGTTCTAATTTAACTGTTTTATTCTCAGTTTTCTTATTATTAGTTGTCGTTTCATTATTTTTGTCTTTCTATATACATTTATTTTTCTTATTAGTTTTCTTTCCACTCTTTGCTTTCAATTTCTTTTGTTATTGGATCTTATTGCTTAGAATTTATGGTCATCGCTGTTTAGTTTTGTTTTTCATTCGTCTCTGTTTTTAATTTTGTTTCTTTTATCTTTATTATTATCATTATTTCCTATTTCGGATCGGTAAAAATCTTCTTTCAGTTCTAGTTTTCTTAGTATTGATTCATCTGGTTCAAACTCTGCTTTCCTGTACCAGATTTTTGATTCTTTTTGCCTCATTTTCTTGCCTTTATGTCACTTGCTTTTTCTACGTCTTAGTTGTTATTATTTCCTTCATTTTCTATCTATTTATTATTAAATCGATCTTCGATATTTTTCCATGATTTCTGGCCTTCCATTCCACCAGTTTATCACAGATATTTTATTTATATCTTCTCTATAGATGTTAATACTGTTCCTATTCTTTTTATTTCTTTATTAATTCCTGTAATAAATTCTTCACTTCAAATTTTTGATCTTTTCCATCTCTAAAGTTGTATGGTAGCGATTTTCATTACAGATACAGTGAAATCTCTCTCGGTAAAATATTATATTACTTTGATGCCGGCATATAGACGAAAATCAATCAAGTGACGCGTGATACAAAGGTTGTAATTTATTATTTGTCGCTTCTCATAGGTAATCAAAAAGAATACCTGTCAGTACCTGTAGTTCACGGTTCGACTATTAAAGTACAAAAGACTAACCTCAAGTTTTTTTTTTCTAAATGCGTTTCTAAAACGTACAATGGTAAGTAGTTGGCTGTTGAAATGAATAACATGACTGTGCCGTTTTCAAAATTATCTGCAGCGCATTTAATAACGTGGAGCTTATCTTCTAGTCGATAAAATAAACAAGGGTTATTATAAATAAAACTACGAACCATCTAATCATTTAACATTGTTTCCTTGAACTTGGAACGATCCTCATTCAATGAATCCTTTGTATATTTTCGTTGCATTCACCGTAATAACGCAGTTTGAATCCGTGATGCCTTCGAAAAAACTTTATTTTTAGAGCATCTTCTTTGGTAAAGAACGTAGACGCTGTCTCATGCCAATTTCATTGATGACTTCGTCTTCAGCTTCTTCAGGATGCGTTTATAGAGCCACATCTCAAGCTTTTTGATAATTTGAGCTATCCAAGTCCAAGTTTCCACTCCATCCAGAAGTTTTAACCAAACATAATGTTCCATGAATCCTATTCCGACGTGGAGGTTTAGATTTCTGTTCAATAATTGTCAACAGCTTTCTAGTATTTCGTCGTTGGTGATTCTGTAAGTCCAATGTATCTTCAGGATGAGTCTATAGAGCCACATCTCAAGTTTTTTGATAATTTGAGCTATCCAAGTCCAAGTTTCCACTCCATCCAGAAGTTTTAACCAAACATAATGTTCCATGAATCCTATTCCGACGTGGAGGTTTAGATTTCTGTTCAATAATTGTCAACAGCTTTCTAGTATTTCGTCGTTGGTGATTCTGTAAGTCCAATGTATCTTCAGGATGAGTCTATAGAGCCACATCTCAAGTTTTTTGATAATTTGAGCTATCCAAGTCCAGGTTTCCACTCCATCCAGAAGTTTTAACCAAACTTTCCGGAATACTTGACGAATGCCTTTCGAGCTGTTTCAATTCTGATCTTGATTTCTACGTCTGGATCCATTTGAGCGTCTATGACTGAACCAAGGTACTTGGTTTTTTCAATATTTTAGTATAGATAAGCAAATTTCAATGCTCAAACGGGAACCCAAAAGCTCTATTTTAGTCTTAAGCAAATGGAAAATCTCTTATTGATTCATTGAAGTCTTCTAAGGCGAAAAATGAGACTTTGGATGTTTCTATAAACGAAGTAATCTCAGGATATCTGATAGGTTTTGCATTTTTGCCTCTTGGTATTGCAAATTTGATCATCTATCTTCTAAATATCTTCTGCAATCATTCCAAGCAGCAAGTGGAGCCTCCAGTTTATCTAAATCACGAAAAGGCGTTCAAAATAAACTCTTTAGGCTTCACAAAGTTTTTCATGGACATTTGGATGAAATTTTACAACTCGTACTTTATTAAATGTACCACATTTGTAACAAAACGTATCAGCATCGTATTTATACTTTCTAGATGACATCATAACCTCTTTGTTTGTTTTGACATCAGTTTGACAGTTACGTCATCTCAATTTTTTGGCGGCATTTTTAAAAACAATATAATTATCGAATACTCTTTATTAATAAAACTTTTGGAGGAATCCGAGTGATTTTTCTTCTTTTAAATAATAGTGAATGGAAAAATCACAGAGTTGATGCAAATTTATGATAATGAACAGTTAAACGAATGATCCTAATTATGAAATTTTGAACTATCATCCTTTTAATTTATACCACTAGAAAGATAAATTCTTTTCCAGTTTTTTTTTTACTTTAAGAACCAACATCGCCACGAATCGATTTTTCTTTGATATCCAAAAAGAGAAAATACTATGGGCAATTACACAAAAAATTCTTAAGCTAAATATATGAATTTTTATAGCGACGTTAGGCAAAACCGCCAAACATTCCGCGTGATTGCTTTCTACAAAAATGGTCAATCAATCTCTTTTAAATCAGAACTAAAAGAATCGATTGTCTTCCATCAACAAGATGGTAAGAAAAAAAAAAAAAAAAAGAAAACAGCCGACAATTACCTTTCCTTATATACGAATGCAATCGAAGTAAGAAGATTTGGTGTAGCCGCTTTTCTCACCAGTAGCTTCCCGTTTCGAATTCTTCGTATTAAAGAGAGGAGGTTGTACCAAAAAAAACAGGAAATACAAAATTGGGGGGCCGGTTAAACCAGTTATCGGCGCTCAGTGTGGTCGATCTTCTACGTTTTTTCTGCTAACATTCCAATGAGCAGCATTCCTGCTATTTTCCCACGTGATTCCTGCTTTTGGAATACGTCCTTCGTTTTAGACCTCCTATAATCGGTAAAAGTCGAAATAAGATGTTCCTTGCTCCAAAAGCCTTTACTAGATTGTCTCCACGTGTTCCCTGCTGGTAATTAACCTTCCGTTTTGTGCTCTGCTAGTATATAGTTGAGTTATACAGATCTTCTGGATCTTTAGTTTCAATCCTCATCACTACCTTCGCTACTTCTTTCCACTCAATCCCTCCTACTACATCTTTAGCCCGCTTGACTTCTTGTACCAACACCTTTTGGTTCCACCAGCGCTATTCCTTTTGCTGTGGCTGTTTTTAAACCCACGAACTTAAAACTTGATTTCTCAGTAATAGATTTGACTTTTTCTTATTCTAATTACATTCCTCGAACGATTAGGAATAGATCTAATCAAGTTTAGATCAGGACTGTATGGTGGCCGCTCCATAACTCGAAAACCGACGAGTTCGGCTGTGTTTGGTGTCGAATAAACGTAATTTCGGCTAAAATCGTTTCTTTCGTTAAAACGATCGTTCCTACGACTTAACACAGGTTTGATTCGTGTTCGTATAGAAACTGCACCCCAGATTATCTAGGAACCACCTCCATAAGCACTCCGCTCTTCAAAGCATCAATCTGCAAATCTCTCTCGAGGTATAATCTGGTCTCATCTGAAAACGGAACAGATCCCCGTGGTTCTAACGTCAAATTCAGCTTGCACAACGCAGGCGGGCTTGGTGATGAGCCGGAGCTGGAAATTTGGATCGATTGTCTTAGGGGTCGGGTTATTTACCTGCAGGCTTGGTCCTGGTAAGTTTAGACGCTGATAGGAAAGGCCAGAGACAGAAATGACTTCGTCGGGGTTATCGCCAAACTTTGTTAGAAGAGGGGGCATCTAAAGAAGAAGAGGTCACCACTAGAAGTTATAAATCGCCTTCTGCTAGTTCCAGGTCGTCTATTAAAGCCATTTTAGATTAAAACAATAACTTGGACTAATCATGGATCGTATTATCCTTTAATAAGAGTTTATTACAGCTACCACTGTTCGTGGGGATTTCAACTATGTCGTCGTGAATACGGTGAAGACATAAAAAGTTTGTGTGAAGCGAAATGTTTTAAATTCCAATTTGCTGCTCGGTTATTTGTGTAACAGTAGTCATGTTATTCAACTACATTAACATTGTTCAACGACGTTTTACTTTTTAAAATTTGTCACATACTTTTTACTGGAAGAATTACTATTTTACTAGATTGAGATCGTACCTTATTCAGTTTTATTTCTTGTAGTCGTTTTCTTTTCCTTTAACGATTATTTAATCTTATTATTCTACTTAGTATTAAGTGGTTTCAATTAATTTGTAGTTAGATAAAGATGCAAGAGTTGTATGAGTTGTGGCAACACTGTATTTTAATCAACATTGACGTCTGTCATTTCAACGCCATTAGCATATAACGAATTGTCAAAATATCTATGCGAAAATGGCCGCCGTTGGTTTTGTCGTTGTTGATTTTTTAGATTTTATTATAAATAGTTTATTTAAGTCTTATTTAAGTATTGCTATTCAAATAATTTTAAATAAAAACGTGATTTTGTTGGTTTTTCTTTTCGACTATATAATAACGTGATTAATGTAGATGATTGGTTGTTCAAACTTGCTACGACATCTATTGCGAACATTACGAACTAACCACCGATTTACAACTATAAACGAAATTAGAAAAACCGATTCCTCCTGATGGAAACGCATTTAAAGAATATGTTTTTGTGACAGAAATGCAATAATTAATTAACGAAGAAACAGTAGATACAGTGGATTGGGAAAAAGTGGGGGAATATATAGTAGACAGATGACAGACAAGTGACAGCTCTTTTTAACTTGCACTTTTTAACTTTACCTAGAGGTTAGAAAACAAAAAACGTCGTAGGATGAATTGAAATGGGTGGTAAACCATTTGGCAGTCCCGAATGATCGTCATTAGACAAATACAGCTGCATAAATAGTTCAATGAAGAATATAACAGCCCTTGTCACCAGCAATTATCCTTTCGTTTCCTTATAATAGAGCTGGAATCACCACTCAGGTTCTTCAGGTTGTTGATTATTCTTCAATCTTTACTCAATTACCTAACCTCATCAATAAATCTTCTCCCGCAAGAATTAATTCCAGCGGGTGAACCTCCTTGGTGGGAATTTACAAGTTTATGACTTAAAACCTAAACTATAGAATGGGCTGTAAGGAATTGGCCCTTTGTTTAACGGTTCCAAGTTATCTCACAGTTGGATGACTTAATCTAGACGTTGAATCATTAGAAGATGACCCACGTGAAGAAGGTTACTACTCCAGAAGATATTAAATTACTAGAGGATTAGAGGGAACGTGGACTGAAGACAAAAAAACTGAAGGAGTTTTGTAAAACAACACCATGTGGTGTCGCTGAGATTGAACACCCACCATATAGCCCTAATTTGGTCCAGTTCGACTATTTTTGTTCACAAAGCTGAAGACGTTGATAAAATTAACGATACCGATGAAATTAAACAGAAACAGTGCGAAATTTCGACTCTGGCGTTAGGCTAAGAACTCAAGGGCCGAACTACGTTTTTAATGGGTTCGTATTAGGTTAGGAGACTTAATGACACCTCAACTATTGAATCATCGGAGCGTTAAGAAAGTTAATGATGGTTCAGTGAGCGTGTTTTGGATGCTTGTCACTTTAATTGTCAGTACACGGTGTATTTGCGAAGTAAATGACGAGGCGAAAAAAAATTTTTTTTTGTGGGAAACATTATTTTTATTAGTTCTACAACGATGACTTTGCTCGTTGTCTAGTGGACCAGTGATTATGTATTCTATAGAATATTTTTTATTGTTTAGTAGACAGCTGTGTCGTTTTTTATTAATTTTTTGAATGGATTTTTCGATTTTAGTTAACATCCTATCCTCTACCGAAAACTTATTTGACAATTACACACTTTTGACAATTTTTTTTTCAAAATAACCTCGGATATCGATAGAAGGCTTGATTTTGAGAAAAAAATGTTCTATAAAGTTTTTCAAAAAACCCGATACTTTTCAAGTTATTGGTAATTGGAAATTCGGAATTTTCTTATCGGTTTTTTGAAAATATCTCCAAAAACATGCATTTTAACGAAAATTTTATGATAAAAAAATTGTAGCAGATAAAAAACTGAACAAATCGGTTTTTTATAAAGTGTTCTAAGTGCAATATTGACACTTAATTTTCAAAAAAATCACGATTTTAAGAGAAAAAATTTGTAAATTTTTAAAAAAACCACCTTCTTTTCATGATATCTCAAAAATGATGAAAGATACGAATAAAAGTATGATTATAAAAAATATAGTTCTTTTTCTGACAAAAATTTTGGTTATTTTTTTGTTTTTGTCACACCAAAATTGACGGAGATATGATTGTTTAAAAAGCGCGCTGTAGCGCAATCGCAGTCACTCTCGAACCCTTTGACCCTTTACCGTTTTAAAATAAAAAGTTTTTCATTATATATTGTAATGAAAAAAGTTGTAGCCCTTTTAATTACCTTTAAAATGGTTTTTTATAAAGTGTTCTAAGTGCAATATTGAGCGAGATATTGAAGATCGAAGCCGATTTTTATTTTGTCTGAAATTTAATCGGTGTATTCAATGCCATCTAGCGGCGAGCAAATACATTTTATGCATTCTAATAAAATGGGGTTTTGTAGTGCTTGAAATAAGCTTTAAAATAAGCACTATTAAAAGTCTTTTGCACATAAAATAAATGAGCTGTAATATAAATAAGAGGAACATCTAATGGTTTTTTCTTTTAAATCAATGGGTTTCTTCAGTGCCATTTCCACCAAAATTAAAATTAATCGTATTCCGTCTAGAATTAACTTTAATATAAAGAGTTTAATGGATTATAACAGTTTGCTTGCTTTAGGACACTTAATTTTCAAAAAAATCACGATTTTAAGAAAAAAAATTTTAAAATTTTCAAAAAAACCACTTTCTTTTCATGATATCTCAAAAATGATGAAAGATACGTATAAAAGTATAATCATAAAAAATGTAGTACTTTTTTTGACAAAAATTTTGGTTATTTTTTTGTTTTTGTCACACCAAAATTGACGGAGATATGATTGTTTAAAAAGCGCGCTGTAGCGCAATCGCAGTCACTCTCGAACCCTTTGACCCTTTACCGTTTTAAAATAAAAAGTTTTTCACTATATATTGTAATGAAAAAAGTTGTAGCCCTTTTAATTACCTTTAAAATGGTTTTTTATAAAATGTGGTAGCATCAAAATTGAAGAAGTTATGAATAGATGAATATATGTCTTTTGGAGTTATTTTGAGAACACCTCGATTTTTTAGATTGGAAATAAATTTTTTCAATTTAGGGGTTGTTTGCAAGGGTTGTAAGGTTTTTAAGGGATTAAAAATGATTGTATTATAAGGTAGTTGTGTTAAAAAATACTTTACATATTCACCCCTTAATATTAAATACGTTTTCTAGCGATAAAATGGTTCAATGTCAATTTTCCCATTAAGGGGTTGTTTATACCCCTTAAAAATAATAGGCGGAGCTCAGATAATTTTCACTTTTGAAGTTGAAGATGAGATGAGTGTAATTTCGAAATTACATGCATATTTTTCGGTTTTTTTCAAGTACAAAGTGTCTCAAAACGAAGATCACAGTTAAAAATACAATTTCAATAAAAAAATGACAGATAGTTTCTTTTAATTGTGTCAAAGAGGTCGATTTGTTATATTTGACATAACCTCACAGTAAAAAGTTCGTAGGTGTTAAATCCCTACTGTATGGAGGCCAAATTCTTTGGTTATAGTGCTGCAATTCAAGCACTGCACATAATGCTCTGAATTCCCTGTAACTACGCATCTCATTTCAATTTCAAAAAAGTAAAGGCCTATAATTTCTCCCCTTTTTTACACAAACTGAATTTGGTAAGGGCGCAGTCCCGTATCTTTATGTATCCACGTTTAAATCGACAGCATGCTTCTGAATAGTCAAGCCTGCTCGTCACGAGCACCGAGAACATTTTCGACCGTTCTAGACGATCTTCAGCGCCCGGATTTTGTTCTATACGATCTCTAGATCCATTTTCTTATCAGACGACCGCCTGGAGCATCATTTAAATGACAAATTCCCAAGACACAAGCTACTGATTGACATACCATTGAACTTGCTTTTCACACACATTGTAAATTAACTAAAGTCCTGGGTTCCGAAGAATTACGTTACGAATCGACTAAGAAAAACTATGAAAGATTTTCGGGAAAGAAATCTACAAAAATTGACCCCATTTCGACCCCAAATTGTTCCCAGAAAATATTTAATTGATTTATATAGTTTTGAAATAGCTTTTAATCAGCATTAATAAGCAATCTCGAGGTATCTACACTCATTCGACAATTTCTAGTTATATAAAAGATAAATTTGAAGGAAATAATATTTAATTGAATCATTAATTAAACTTTGAATCTAATTTTTATGGTTTTATTCTAATCGATTATGTCGCAGAGCCGCGTCGTTTTTTTATTTACGACTTATGATTTGTAATCGGCATAATCGTAATTCATAACCTCACAAAAGGCAACCATTAACGAAATGAAATATAATTTTAGGTGTTTTTTTTTCCTTTCTTGGAGTAGTAAATCTGTTGAATAATACCGACCGTGACATTTGCTTTTGTGAGCGCCCTCTCGTAACCCGCTGGTAGTGAATTACACGCAAAATTGCACACAGAGATCTATTTTCGAATGACATCATGAAAATATGAGGAAGGTCTTAGCGGGGGGCGACCGTCCAATAGATTTGACATAAATTAATGTGACAGCTCGGTTCGTCCTCTCGAACAGCTGTTCCGTGTACTCCTCGCGATTGTCCGACTTGTCAATTTTACCTTTCTCGAATATACATCGGGAAAAAAACTAAAATACTCTACTCACTTTACAAGAGACGAATTTAAAACGTCCAAAACAAAAAAACCTCAATACAAATTGCATTTGCGAGGGATTTTCCTTCTCGATGCCACCATGTACGGCCAGACTAACCTAACCTAACCTAACCTAACCTAACAATTCGCAGAAAGTGTCAACACTAATTCAAATATCAGCACAGCAGTTGTTTAGGTTGTTTAAAATCTGTTCTGAAGAGAAATCAATCGATTCAACGGTATGCAACGTGTTAGTTTGGGTCTAGTGGGTCCTAAACCATAATCTAGAACACCACAAAGAACTACGAATCTAGTTCTACATCCCAAATAGACTTCAGAAGTGCTAAAACCTCCTGATACTATTCGGTTGTTTTGACTGACGTACTATATGGTTGAAGCGGTAATTTAAAACCGAATTCATCAATTGAATAATCAGTAGACGTAAAATGCTTCGGAAGGTGGTTGGACGACTGAAGAATGAAAAAACACAGATAAATTCAGTTTATTTGGGCCACATTATACAGAAATCCAAAGTACTGAGTTCTTTATATCGTAGTTGAGGGTAAGACAGATGGTAAAGTGATAAGAAAGTGGATGGAGCTCAGAAATAACTACCGCCATCTCTAGGTCATGCCAGGTACTTTTGGAACCGTCCTCGTAGTAGTGGATAAGTAGCAGAAGAAGAACTGTGATTTTCATTGAACAAAACATGAAAAATTTGTATTTGAGCTTGTTAATTAATCGTATTAATAATATCGAATCGTGAATATCACAATATTATTGATTGGGGAAAGTTTTTATTTCATTTTTTTAATATCTTTTTTCTTAGTGTAATATTGTTTTCAATGTGTCATTCTTTTCGAAATCTTATCGGGAGTATTAATGGATAAAATATATCAGTGTTAGTTATGGTTTTGGCTTTTGTACAGTTGATTTATTGGGTACCGGACTTTTTATATACCATGACAATCGTAATGGTGACACTTTATACAAATGGTCGCAAGGCGACTGTTGAAATTAGATTTATAGAGACGGATTCTTAGTATAATCGCTTGTTTGGGATACCTTCCAGCTTACCTGAACGTGTTATTATCTAAACAGGATGTAAGTTGTCGTTTTGAGGTTATGTAATGAAAACTAAGTATTTCCAATGACGTTTTGAGGTTAAATTTCTCAATTTTGAGATATTTAATGTTAATCCCACAGCACAACCATCAATTTGTTTATCGACTTCATTTACAAATTTGAAATACGAAAAGTTTTCGAAAGTTCGTGCACTCCGTTGATGTTGATTTCGAATTTTCTAGATTCATAAAAACCCCAACTAATCTGATATCCAATTTTTTACCCTCGGACGTATTAAATTGTGATATTTTTGACTGGTAAATTGTCTATTCGATCCCACCTGGTATAATGAATTGATAAAATGTTGTGACACCTTTCCTTTTATTTATACGAGGTTCTAAATCATCGGCGATGCAAAACCAAATGAACAATAATCTGATATACGCGATTTTGTCATAAATAAAAAGGGATCAGCGTTTACTATATGCTACATATCTTAGGATTAGAATCGTCTGAAAATTTTTTCATTTTATCTGTAATGATTTGTGGATATATTGGGGTCTGTTGACTAACGGGCCGTATAACTTGATATAGGGCTCGATAAATTAAAAAATGTACACTCGAATCCCTCGTCGTTCCGTCGAGTTACGAAATCGAAACAATGTCATAAACATTGAAAAACAATAATTCGACGTCCCTTGGAACATTCTTTCTTCCGCCTACTAGTCGTAAAAATTATTTATTACGGCATTATATCGGACCATAATTTGCAATTCCGCACATGCCGCGTCTATAAAACTCAAATGAAATTCTAATTTTTATTCGGTTTATTTATAACATTTTTAAAGATTATCGCCGACTTAAACTCTCTATTAATACGATAATAATCAAATTAATACACTATCCATAGTTATTAACTAGATTTATAAAACATTCGCTTCACTCAATAAATCGTGTAACTGACACATAGATGACGCTGTCGTTGTCAAATCCATATGACGTTTACGAAGTACCAACTTTCAACTATATGTCAAATTTCGTGACATTTCGATAAGTCAGAAATAGAATGACAGTTATTTAAGTGAAGCTACTTCAAAATAATGGATACAAAATAATTTCGTGTATTAATGATGAATAAAAATAACGTATAATCTCAGTAATAGCTTGAAAAATGTTTATTAGGACTCTGCTTTATCGAAAAGATTCATTTTTTATCGGTTTGTTGGATTTAAACGTCGTAGTACACACACCGATGATGGTGAACGTCCGATCAGGGTGGTTATTCCAAAAAACATCAAAATAGTTCACAAATTGGTTATACTTAATCGTAAATTAACATTTTTTGAAATAGCTCGGATCGTAAAAGATATCAGAAGGCAGAAGTTCACAATTTGACCATGATAATGTTTTTTTCAAAGTGATGATTCGGAGTAGCGTTTGGCCATGTTTACAAATAGTAAATCATGACAATCGATGAAATATGGATCCATTACTTCACTCCAGAACCAAAAAGATTCTAATCTGAGTTAATTGCAGCTGGTGATCCACGTCCAAAGGCGCAATAGTCAGCTGGGAAGGACATGGCTTCAGTATTTCGGAATGCCCATAGATTATCTTCAAAATCGATAGCGAATAGTACATAGAGTTGTTGGATCTTTAGGATATAAAAAAATCAAGGAAAAACGACCTCAGGTATCCACTATTTCACCAAGACAATGCACAGAATCCCAAACCGATGGCAACGATGATTAAATTGTATGAATTGAGTTTTATCATCCACCGTATAGTCCAGATCTCGTTCCCAGTGTCTACTGGCTATTCACTGATCTCAAAAAAATGCTCGCCGATTAAAAAATTCAGTTTAAATTAAGAAGCAAAAGTGTCAAAAGACAAATCCTTCAACAAGCACGACATGGAGAAGTTGGAGAAGCGTTGGAATGATTATATTGATCTCGAAGGAGATTTTTGGCAAGAAAAGTTAGTCGCACGACTTATTGAATGATATCTGACTTCTCACAAATCCAAATCAAAATCGGAATTAGATAAATTGTCCACTGGACTTCCATTGCGTTTTCCTAGTTTTCAGTCTTCGAAAGATAACTTGCTTTATCCATTACTATCATAAACTTTCGAGGAAAAAGATCCAACATTTATTGAAGATGTTCACGACCTCACGGTAGTACCAGTAGATTCAAAATAAACCCGTTTTAGATGCAGATATGCAATACTAAAATAACTTTTTATCTAGTATTGTTTTTTCCAGCGATAACCTTTTATAGTACAGTAAATAAAGGTTGAAAATATACCGACAATACAAGGATTGTTCAAGGAATTGATTTTTTTCTAAATTGGCAGTTATTGGTGGGTACTTCAACCCTCAAATTTTTTACCTGAAAAAACAGTCACCGGGAAAATGGCACAAAGTTCCAAAAACCCGTTTTTCGACAATAATTGCCTAAATATGGCAGTTGGAGAGTTATTTTTGGTTTTAAAATGAAGATCAGTTTATTATCTACGATAATAGTCTTGATGACTTTTTTCGCAACATTAATATTTTTCGCGAAAATGGGGGCTCGAAAATCCCCAATTTTAACAATGTGAAAAAATGTCAGTTCCTTCTCGAATTCAAGGACTAGGAGTTTAAAAATACAAAAAAAAACACCAATACCAAAGACCAATTGTAGATGGCGCCATCTTCAACGAGAGCCCCAGGAATTTTCCATTTCTTAACAATTCTCGAAGTGCAAATGTGATTATTTCCTTCGGGAATAATCACTTGGGTTATCTTAGTTGGATCACCAAATCCTAACAGTGATAACATGAGAATGGGTCCGGAAAATTGGCCAAAAAAATTGCAGAAATCTGCTTTTTGCCAATAACTGCCGAAATATGGCGCTTAGGGGGTAGTTTTTGGGGTTAAAATGAAGATCAGTTCATTGTATGTATATCAATAGAAAGATTAGAACGTGACCTTTTAGAAATTAATATTTTTGAACTGAAAAAAATCGAGGGGGAAGAGAAAATAATGCTCGAAAAAAAAAAGTATAGTTTACTCTCGAGTCCGCGGTTTTTCAATTTTCTAAAAAGCTACTGAAGTTGAAGAAAAATGGAAAGAGGTACTAAAAAGGAGACATTCTCCATTTTTAAATGGTGTACATTTGAAAGCGATCTGATTATTAATTATTTGTTAATTCCTCAAAGACCCCGGGATTTTTAAAAACTCCAAAAATCCATATAAAAAACGACCTTAAAAAATACCTTGTTTGTTAATATACCCGGATGATATGAAATGAATTTTTCTAAACACAATTTTCAAAGCCCCAGAATCCAAAAAAGATTCAGATAAATAACTATTATTAAGAAAAATCATGAGTAAATTGGATAATAGTCGAAAAATATTCAAGAAAGAGAACTTTCGGCAGGATTTTCAATATTAAAAACAAATTTTTCGAAAAAACAGTCAGTATTTAGTGACAGCTATGGATTTGCTTTTTCAAATAAATTTTAAATCATGCAAAAATATGAATTTTTACACGAGTTATTGAACAATTCGTCCAACTGCTTCTACGGGGTGCGTTTGGGGTTTTATATCTCGAAAATGATCAAATTTTTCCAAAAAAAGTCAGTATTTAGTGATAACTATGGATTTGCTTTTTCAAATAAATTTTAAATCATGCAAAAATATGAATTTTTACACGAGTTATTGAACAATTCGTCCGCCTGCTTCTACGGGGTGCGTTTGGGGTTTTATATCTCGAAAATGATCAAATTTTTCCAAAAAAAGTCAGTATTTAGTGATAACTATGGATTTGCTTTTTCAAATAAATTTTAAATCATGAAAAAATATGAATTTTTACACGAGTTATTGAACAATTCGTCCAACTGCTTCTACGGAGTGCGTTTGGGGTTTTATATCTCGAAAATGATCAAATTTTTCGAACAAATAGTCAGTATTTAGTGATAACTATGGATTTGCTTCTTCAAATAAATTTTAAATCATGAAAAAATATGAATTTTTACACGAGTTATTGAACAATTTGTCCGCCTGCTTCTACGGGGTGCGTTTGGGGTTTTATATCTCGAAAATGATCAAATTTTTCTGAAAAATAGTCAGTATTTAGTGATAACTATGGATTTGCTTTTTCAAATAAATTTCAAATCATGAAAAAATATGAATTTTTACACGAGTTATTGAACAATTCGTCCAACTGCTTCTACGGGGTGCGTTTGGGGTTTTATATCTCGAAAATGATCAAATGTTTCGAAAAAATAGTCAGAATTTAGTGATAACTAAGGATTTCCCCTTTCAAATAAATTTTAAATCATGAAAAAATATGAATTTTTACACGAATAATTGAACAAATCGTCCGCCTGCTTCTACGGGGTGCGTTTGGGGTTTTATATCTCGAAAATGATCAAATGTTTCGAAAAAATAGTCAGAATTTAGTGATAACTAAGGATTTCCCCTTTCAAATAAATTTTAAATCATGAAAAAATATGAATTTTTACACGAATAATTGAACAATTCGTCCGCCTGCTTCTACGGGGTGAGTTTGGGGTTTTATATCTCGAAAATGATCAAATTTTTCCAAAAAATAGTCAGTATTTAGTGATAACTATGGATTTGCTTTTTCAAATAAATTTTAAATCATGAAAAATATGAATTTTTACACGAGTTATTGAACAATTCGTCCGCCTGCTTCTACGGGGTGAGTTTGGGGTTTTATATCTCGAAAATGATCAAATTTTTCCAAAAAATAGTCAGTATTTAGTGATAACTAAGGATTTCCCCTTTCAAATAAATTTTAAATCATGAAAAAATATGAATTTTTATACGAATAATTGAACAATTCGTCCGCCTGCTTCTACGGGGTGAGTTTGGGGTTTTATATCTCGAAAATGATCAAATTTTTCCAAAAAATAGTCAGTATTTAGTGATAACTATGGATTTGTTTTTTCAAATAAATTTTAAATCATGAAAAAATATGAATTTTTACACGAGTTATTGAACAATTTGTCCGCCTGCTTCTACGGGGTGCGTTTGGGGTTTTATATCTCGAAAATGATCAAATGTTTCGAAAAAATAGTCAGTATTTAGTGATAACTAAGGATTTCCCCTTTCAAATAAATTTTAAATCATGAAAAAATATGAATTTTTATACGAATAATTGAACAATTCGTCCGCCTGCTTCTACGGGGTGCGTTTGGGGTTTTATATCTCGAAAATGATCAAATTTTCGAGAAAAGTTGTCAGGACAATTTTTGTACATAATTAATTGACCTAATAAGCCTAAACAGAACTCCCTAACTGCCAGGTTTTTGGAACTTTGGGCCATTTTTCCGGTACCTTCCACACGTTTTTTCTGGTAAATAATTTGAGGGTTGAAAGTACCCACCAATACCTGCTATTTAAAAAAAAATCAATCCCCTGCAGAATATATCGCGACATTTATTTACTGTACTATTAAAAATGTTTGTTTTAACTAATTTTATATTAATTTTCATAATTTCGAAAAGCATTTTTGGAAATATTGAAATATTTGAAATGACTCTATGAGTTTTACGCTAGAATTTGAGTCGTACAAAAACTTTGATTATAGAAAAACGGGAAAATGGTGAATTTGGAAATTTTCGTCATCCCGTACGAGTAAATTAAGTCCCGAATGATTTGGTGCAGCTGTTCTTTGGCGGCTTAAATGTTTGTTTTGAAAAAAAAAAAATGCGTGACTGAAAGTAGTTTTCGTTAAACTACGATCTATTTGAAACAGTTTATGTTGATCTTAAGTTGAAAATACCACGTGGACTTCCGAGAACTATATATCATCACCGCGGGGCCGTAAAGATACGGGCTCTGGGCTGTTCCACATAAATTATTCTCGCCTCATTTGATAGCTAGCGCACTAAGTGCATTTCTAAATTCTCCCAAATGCCATTTACACTCTTAACTACGCACTAAAAATGGAATACGACTACAATATCTGTTTATTTATAGCCCAACTGTCAAATAAACAAAAGATTTTATTACACATTGTTTTCTTTTCTAGATGAGAAACATTCGACATTTTATGGATTTTCGCGGAAAATTTAATGGTCGATTCAAGCTGTCTTTAACTACATTTTTATTATTTCTTAATATTTCTTTATAATTTTGTTACAAAAAGTGTCAGTAAATTCTAGCGCACGTGGTTATAACAGTTATAACAATCCCTGTATTTAGCTCGGAACCTTCATTACCATCTTCGATATTCGTTAGTTCGTGATTTTTCTTTTTAAATAAATTTCTTACAATAAAACTAAAGAGTTTCTTTACTAAAACGCCTCATCAGTGTATTCCAGATCTAACCGTTGCGTTATGTATGGCTATTGCGATGACTATAAATAAATCGCAAGGCTAGTCGTTGAATGTTTGCGAAATCAACTCCCTGTTTCGCGCATGGATAATCTACACTTCGGAAAATCATTCTAGTACAATATAATTAGAAATGAAAGTGTTTTCGAAGACCACGTGCTCGTAGAAGCCTTTAAATTAAAAAAATCATGGAAATTTTCGAATTCGAGTACATTTTGTGTTCATTCTTTCACAATATATGGCTTGCCCTGTATTCCAAGATCTGTGCTTTTTTCTGCGATATAACTCATGATTATATTCGAATTTCCGAGCTTTCTTTCGAATATATTTATGTAATCTGTAATTTTTTTGGTTTAAGACCATAATTTCACCACTACAAGTCATCAGGATTATCTAATGGTATCCCAGTTACTTCATTTTTTAATTTTTGTCGCTTTTTTTTTCATTTTTACATATTCGGTATGCAGCTCAATCTTAACAAACCAAAACCGTATTGTTACCCCACCCTGTATAATGAATACACATAATTTGGTATATATTCTCAGTAATTAATCAATTATGGATAATATCTTAAGTCAACGTCCAGAATCTAGTAATAAAAATTCATATTTAATTGCATATAAATTTCGGATCTCTAAAGTTTTTTAATACCGCATCAGTTTCCATCTCTATTATAACGTATTAAGTTTATACGATTCAGATTAAGCTAATTTTATATATATAGCACAAAAGCAACTGTTAATTTATCTTACGAAAACTATTAAAATTATAAACGTTTTTATTTTTGTATTTCTTTTATCAAATCTATTCAGATTTTGTAATTTTGTTTACGTAATTAACGAATTAAAATGTAGGCAACCAACATTACACTAAATAGACGTTTTTGACATTTGACATTTCGAATATGACTTATTCATTTTGAATTTGTATTCCCGTACTAACGTTTCCTTTTTAATTGTGTAAGTTGGGTTGTCTCTGCCACCGTAATGTATATCCAACGTTAATAATTCAGTCAGAGCGCTATCAAGTCGACTACGTACATATGTCGAGTCATTAGCGAACTGTGTACATCAGCGGCTGCCATCATAAACACGTCATCGTGCAGATACTTCACTCGTTAGTCTTCGTAAATAGACGACTATTAAGACTTTGGCGGATACCGTAGCGGTTAAATAAATAAAAAAAATACAAAAAAATATGGAAATGTCTTTTAAATAGACTTGTTCTTCAAATTATTTTAGGTATTTCTCTGTATGAAACAGAGTAATCATTATTTATACAAAGTGACATGCAAACATGATAAATTGTAACTTATTTAAAAATAATGTATATGACAACAAATTCAAGATGTCAATGTCAGATTTGACGTTGACAACACTGACACATCAGTGTTACCAAATCTCAAAAGTCAAATACCAACTCTAGTATAAAATTTTATTTATTATTGGTATAAGGAATATATCTTGCGATGAATTTTGCCCAACTCACCCCTATAATCAACTGGCGAACAATTCTGGTTGTAGATCTATGGTTATAAGACCATAAATATGTGTAAAAAGCACGATTCCGGCTCGAAAGTGCAGTAAATCGCGTGATGCGTAGATAAATAAAATGGAGTTGTGTTTAAGGTCCCGTAAATTAACCGCCATGGTAATAGAGCGCATTAACACCATAAAGAAGCCTTACAGTAATGACTAGGACTCGTTGAAGTCGTGAGAGGGTAATATGTTTATATTATCTGTACAAACTATTGCTACCAGAGTGTATTATAGGGGAAGAAACCTTCTCGCGAAATTGCCTTTTCCATATAAATATATCGACGCTATAAATTTTCTAAACGTTTTATTTCGAACACTCAGTTTGATATACCATATTGGGGGTATCCAGATATCGTGTTATGTCACGATATTTATTATTCGGTTGTAATATATTTGAGGTATAAAGTATCTACCGGTTTCTTTTTTTCTGGTTCGATAATTTAATTTTCAATCTGACGCGACTATTCCAAAGCTTTTTATGGGCTTTACGATCTTTAATAGCGTCATAATTTTGATCTAAAATTTATCTCATACGGCAATAGATTATAGAGAAATGAAAAAGTTCGTTCGATTGTCATTATCGTTAGCGACATCTTCTGTATTTTTTTTATCTAATAAATAATTTGCAGCGTGCTGACATCTATATTTCAGCTTGAAAGTTTTCATATTCTAACCTCACTTTCACGAAAGCTTTTGTCTACAAATTCTAAACAATTTTTTGACAATAAAACATTTGTCTTTCTCTTTTTATCTTTGAAATTATTTAAGGAACGTCCTATATATTTAAAGAAGGTTTAGAAGGTGAAATCATGTCTCAAAATAGAGCCTGGTAACTTTTTTTATTATTGTTTATTATTTCATTAAGGGTGTTTGATTTGAAAAGGGCAAAACGATACTAGAAAGATGATACCCCTGTCGGAGCATGATTTTTACCTACCTACCTATTCTACGTTCAAAATTAGTTGAGGGCTCAATACTTTACAATGCAAAAAGATGCACAATCATTTGCTAATTGAAAACAAATCTACGATATCTTTTCACGTATTTGGATTTCGTTTATTTAGTTATTTACAAGCTTTTGTCTACAAATTCTAAACAATTTTTTGACAATAAAACATTTGTCTTTCTCTTTTTATCTTTGAAATTATTTAAGGAACGTCCTATATATTTAAAGAACAAGTTTAACCGGTTTCTTACCTGTTCAAACCTTATTTTTACTTGGAGAGTTTGTTGTACCTGTATTTTCACAAATCGGCTTGTTTAGAAGGTGAAATCATGTCTCAAAATAGAGCCTGGTAACTTTTTTTATTATTGTTTATTATTTCATTAAGGGTGTTTGATTTGAAAAGGGCAAAACGATACTAGAAAGATGATACCCCTGTCGGAGTATGATTTTTACCTACCTACCTACTCTACGTTCAAAATTAGTTGAGGGCTCAATACTTTACAATGCAAAAAGATGCACAATCAATTGCTAATTTAAAACAAATCTACGATATCTTTTCCCGTATTTGGATTTCGTTTATTTAGTTATTTACAAGCTTTTGTCTACAAATTCTGAACAATTTTTGACAATAAAACATTTTTCTTTCTATTACTTTCTTTGAAATTATTTAAGGAGGTTCTATATATTCAAAGAACAAGTTTAACTGGTGTCTTACCTGTTCAAACCTTATTTTTACTTGGAGAGTTTGTTGTACCTGTATTTTCACAAATCGGCTTGTTTAGAAGGTGAAATTATGTCACAAAATAGAGCCTGGTAACTTTTTTTATTATTGTTTATTATTTTATTAAGAGTATTTGATTTGAAAAGGGCAAAACGATACTAGAAATATGATACACATATCGGAGCTCAAGGGCTCATTACTTTACAATGCAAAAAGATGCACAATCATTTGCTAGTTGAAAACAAATCTACGATATCCTTACCCGTATTTGGATTTCGTTTATTTAGTTATTTGTATGTTTGTTTTTTAGTTATTTACAAGCTTTTGTCTACAAATTCTAAACAATTTTTTGACAATAAAACATTTTTCTTTCTATTACTTTCTTTGAAATTATTTAAGGACGTTCTATATATTTAAAGAACAAGTTTAACTGGTGTCTTACCTGTCCAAACCTTATTTTTATTTCGATAGTTTGTTATATGTACCTGCATTTTAACAAAGCGGCTTGTTTAGTAGGTAAAATTATTTTCCAAAATAGAGCCTGGTAATTTGTTTTATTATTGTTTATTCTTTCAAAAAAGGTATTTGGTTTGAAAAGGGCAAAACGATACTAGAAAGATGATAGGTGTACTTGTGGTAGCGATTATTTCAATTTTTAAATAAGGATTTGTCAGGGGGTTTTGTGACATTGACATGGGTTGAGATGGATAATAATTTATACCCTCTCGAAGACGGTTATCCAAGTGTGGAGTACACTTTGATTGACACTAATACTTAATATACACAGAAAGAAATCTGCCACCCGCATTTTAAAAACGTGCCGAGTTAAAACGAGATTTTGCTACCGGATTAAATACTATTTTTAATTTGGAAATATTGAATAAGATTTTACGGTTTATTTCCTTTGAAATGTATAATTTTCGGAAACGGATTTAGATTTTCTCAAAAACGTTGTCTGCCTACGTAATTTATTACAGGAATAAATTGTTTAAAGACTGATATTTTGTACATTTTGTTAAGCCCTAGAAGGATTTTTCGGAAACTACGATCGGGTTAACCTGATGATGATCTGAATGTTCCGAAACTATCAACGATCACGTTCATGGTTATTCCGAATTTATCATATGATAAAATACAAAACGAAGTGAAAATACACAGGATGTTTAAGAAAATCAGGCCTTTAAAAAAGTTTTAAAAGGAAAATGACGAAAATATGATAGAAATTTTAAAAAAAAATTATTTATGGGTTATTTGAAGGAAAGGGGGTCAGTTTTTAAGTTTTTCTCGATTTTAGTCTTTTTTTTCATATAACCTCAAAATTTACGTAGAAAAATGAAATTTTTGATTTATTATATTTATTTTTTACAAAATAACATTTTTTTAAATGAAATTTGGTAAAAACTCACCTTTTTTATGTCCAAACGCATTATAATGTATTTGTTTGCAATTATTTTTACCTCATTTTGAATTAAGATCGCAAAAAAATGAAATATAAGCTTTAAAAAGTTTTTTGTAGGACTCATTTTTTTCTTTTTTTTTTCATAAATTCAATATTTTTCTACACAATCAAAAAAACAAAGATTTCAACGAAAAAAATCTCACAGAATTTTTAAAATATTTTGAGAATTTTTGATTGCGTTTTTGATATTTATTCAAAATAAGGCGAAAAAATAAATATTTCAAATTTAATCAATTACAGTCTATTTGGGACATGACATCACAAAAATTTCATGAGAAATCAAAATAGGAATAAAATAAAATAAAAATAAAAAAAGCAAAAATTTGATTTTTTTAATTTTTCACACAAATTTTGAGGTTATGAGAAAAAAGTCTTAAACCCCCCCTCCCCGTCTCTTTACCATAGGACTCTTAATTTTACCTAAAAACGAGATAAATCCTTTTTTATCATTAAAAACTCACCCCCTTCCCCGAAATTTATTTTTCCTTCCATTTTTATCATATTCCAATCGTTTCCCAATAAATCAATGATCTAAAATATACAGGGTGTTTCTAACAGTTTCTAACAGTTTTTACGCGGTTTTTCTCGATTTCAGTCTTATGAGAAAAAGTTTTTTTACATAACCTCAAAATTTATGTAGAAAAATGAAATTTTTGATTTAATATGTTTATTTCTTACAAATTAACATTTTTTTTTTCATGAAATTTGGTAGAAACTCAAAATCAAAATAATATAAAAAAATAAAAAAACCAAAAATTTGGTTTTCTTAATTTTTCATACAAATTTTGAGGTTATGAGAAAAAAGTTTTAAACCCCCCCTCCCCGCTTCTTTACCATAGGACTCTTAATTTTACCTGAAAACGAGATAAATCCTTTTTTATCCTTAAAAACTCATCCCCTTCCCCGAAATTTATTTTTCCTTCCATTTTTATCATATTCCAATCGTTTCCCAATAAATCAATGATCTAAAATATACAGGGTGTTTCTAACAGTTTCTAACAGTTTTTACGCGGTTTTTCTCGATTTCAGTCTTATGAGAAAAAGTTTTTTTACATAACCTCAAAATTTATGTAGAAAAATGAAATTTTTGATTTAATATGTTTATTTCTTACAAATTAACATTTTTTTTTTCATGAAATTTGGTAGAAACTCAAAATCAAAATAATATAAAAAAATAAAAAAACCAAAAATTTGGTTTTCTTAATTTTTCATACAAATTTTGAGATTATGAGAAAAAAGTTTTAAACCCCCCCTTCCCGCTTCTTTACCATAGGACTCTTAATTTTACCTGAAAACGAGATAAATCCTTTTTTATCCTTAAAAACTCATCCCCTTCCCCGAAATTTATTTTTCCTTCCATTTTTATCATATTCCAATCGTTTCCCAATAAATCAATGATCTAAAATATACAGGGTGTTTCTAACAGTTTCTAACAGTTTTTACGCGGTTTTTCTCGATTTCAGTCTTATGAGAAAAAGTTTTTTTACATAACCTCAAAATTTATGTAGAAAAATGAAATTTTTGATTTAATATGTTTATTTCTTACAAATTAACATTTTTTTTTTCATGAAATTTGGTAGAAACTCAAAATCAAAATAATATAAAAAAATAAAAAAACCAAAAATTTGGTTTTCTTAATTTTTCATACAAATTTTGAGGTTATGAGAAAAAAGTTTTAAACCCCCCCTCCCCGCTTCTTTACCATAGGACTCTTAATTTTACCTGAAAACGAGATAAATCCTTTTTTATCCTTAAAAACTCATCCCCTTCCCCGAAATTTATTTTTCCTTCCATTTTTATCATATTCCAATCGTTTCCCAATAAATCAATGATCTAAAATATACAGGGTGAGGTTTATTTTTTATGGTATTCACAAGATATTTGAAGGCGATTTTTCAAATACTGGATATCAACATCATAAACAAAAAAATTTAATAATATTTTTATAGAATACTAAGAACAATATAATTAATGCCGTTATCTCTAACACTATCAATTAACGATATACCTTACAATTAATTAACGTTAATCAACTTTAGTTCGGAGACATGATCAATTAAACGTAATTACGTAGAGCTTTTCGGAGCAACGCGTTATGTATAATTTGTAATAAATTATTGTTATTATCGGTTAGAATAGACAGACATCCATCGGTTTATGAAGAGCATCAACAATGGAATGAATTGGTAACAATATAAGTGAGTGCTAGAGCGAAACAATACGTAATTATTTACGGGGGTATACATGCGATGGAGGAATTAGCAGGGGCGTAGCCTCCGCGCTGCAATTACTGAAATATGAATATTTCGACTAGTATTTTGAATAAAATAACGTTTGTACATATCACAGGCCTTTTTGTTTATCAAAATGATGTTATTATTATAAGTATATTTGTACGTTTCGACGCTTTTCGATAATAAAAACTGGAAGTTATAAAAATATGATTTAGAAGTTATTAGGGTTAATAATTTATGTTTTTTTATGTATAGGGGATGGAGTGGGAAGATAGAAACGGAATTTGTGGGGTTCATTGAGGAAAATCCGACATCTTGTAAAGCAGTTTTTGTTAAATAAGAAAAAGTTTTATTGTTGTTTCTTTTTCCATAATTTATTATCGTTTTTTGTTAATAACTTGGTTATTTTCAATTTTACGAAAAAATATCTAGGGATCTAATTTGTAGAGAATTCAATTTTATATTAAAAACAACGAAATAACTTTTCACGTTGTGAATAATTTTCTTGTTATAACGGAAAAACTATTTTAGATGTTTTTTGCAATATATTCTAATCTTTAATCCCCTGTAAAATCATTAAAACTGAAGAAAATTGAAAAAATTATGGGTGGAATTTATTTGTATTGAAACGAGCTAGAAAATTTATCTGAACAAAATTTCCGAAAAATGGATAATTGGAAAGTTACAGCGATTCAAAAAAATTTGTCACTAATTTTTGTTATTTTCTGTTAATAATTTTGTTATCCTTAATTTTATGAAAAAAAGTCTTGAAGAAAAATTTGTAGAAAATTTAATTTTCTATCATAAACAATAGAATAATTTTCTACAAATTTTCCAAAAAATAGTTGAATGAAAAGTAATATCGATTTAAAAAAAATTGACCCTAATTTTCTGCATTTTTAGTTGAATAATTTTGTTATTTTCGATTTTACGAAAAAAAGTAAAGGGACCTAATTTGTAGAAAATCAAATTTTTCACCTTAAAAAATAAAATAATTTTTAATGCGGTGGATAATTTTCTTGTTATAAGGGAAAAACCATTTTAAATCCTTTTTTTCCATATATTTCAACCTTTAATCCACTTTAAAATCCTTAAAAATTAACGAAATTGAAAAAATTAAATGTGGAATTTATTTGTCTGGAAACAAGCTGGAAAATTTATCTGAACAAGTTTTCCGAAAAATGGATAAATGGAAAGTTATAGCGATTAAAAAAAAAGTTGTCCCTAATTTTTGTCATTTTCTGTTAATAATTTTGTTATTCTTAATTTTACGAAAGAAGTCCAAAGAGGAAATTTGTAGAGAATTAAATTTTCTATACAAAACAATGAAATAACTTTTCACCTGGTGGATAATTTTCTTGTTATAACGGAAAAACCATTTTAAATCCTTTTTTCCATATATATTTTAACGTTTAATCCTCTGTAAAATCCTTAAAACTCAACAAAATTGAAAAAATTAATGGTGGAGTTTCTTTGTCTTGAAACAAGCTAAAAAATTTATCTGAACAAATTTTCCGGAAAATGGATAAAGGAAAAGTTACAGCGATTCAAAAAAAGTTGTCCCCAATTTTTGTCATTTTCTGTTAATAATTTTGTTATTTTTAATTTTACGAAAAAAGTCCAAAAAGGAAATTTGTAGAGAATTAAATTTTCTATACAAAACAATGAAATAACTTTTCACCTGGTGGATAATTTTCTTGTTATAACGGAAAAACCATTTTAAATCCTTTTTTCCATATATATTTTAACGTTTAATCCTCTGTAAAATCCTTAAAACTCAACAAAATTGAAAAAATTAATGGTGGAGTTTCTTTGTCTTGAAACAAGCTAAAAAATTTATCTGAACAAATTTTCCGGAAAATGGATAAAGGAAAAGTTACAGCGATTCAAAAAAAGTTGTCCCCAATTTTTGTCATTTTCTGTTAATAATTTTGTTATTTTTAATTTTACGAAAAAAGTCCAAAAAGGAAATTTGTAGAGAATTAAATTTTCTATACAAAACAATGAAATAACTTTTCACCTGGTGGATAATTTTCTTGTTATAACGGAAAAACCATTTTAAATCCTTTTTTCCATATATATTTTAACGTTTAATCCTCTGTAAAATCCTTAAAACTCAACAAAATTGAAAAAATTAATGGTGGAGTTTCTTTGTCTTGAAACAAGCTAAAAAATTTATCTGAACAAATTTTCCGGAAAATGGATAAAGGAAAAGTTACAGCGATTCAAAAAAAGTTGTCCCCAATTTTTGTCATTTTCTGTTAATAATTTTGTTATTCTTAATTTTACGAAAAAAATTCTTGAAGCAAAATTTGTAGAGAATTTAATTTTCTATTAAAAACAAAGAAATAACTTTTCACATGGTGGATAATTTTCTTGTTATAACGAAAAAACCATTTTAGATGTTTTTTGCAATATATTTTAATTTTTAATTCACTTTAAAATCCTTAAAAATCAACGAAATTGAAAAAATTAAAGGTGGAATTCATTTAACGAGCTAAAAAATTTATCTGAACAAATTTCCCAAAAAATGAATAAATGGAAAGTTACAGCGATTTAAAAAAATTTGTACCTAATTTTCTGTAATTTTTTGTTAATAATTTTGTTATATTCTATTTTTCGAAAAAAAGTCGAGAGAACTAATTTGTACAGAATTTAATTTTCTACCAAAAACAATGAAATAATTTTTTGTACGGTGGATACTTCAATAGTTATTTCAAAAAAACGATTTCACCATTTTTTTTCCAAGATATCGTATTTTCCCCAAGGATTACAACCCCACAAACTTGAAATTAAACTTTTCAGAACCTTCCCTATGCACTAGATAAAGAAATTGTTAACTTAGATACCTTATGGTATTCCTAGCCACTCACGAGTGGCCATAATTAGCCACAAAATTTATACGAGGACGATCCCAGAAGTCGACGATCATCCAGTACCGCTTTGTGGATTTTCTTCAACATTTCAAACTACCCCTATATCTAGGTGAAGACAGCTACTTCTGGGACAATCCTCGTAGATTAAACGTTGAAAAACCGGCCTATGTTCGTTTATTATTTTTAAATTACATCGCGCATCCGATCTATAATTATTTATGCATTATTCAGTCGTTGATGGACGTCTAAAATATTTGTCACTATATTATATAATTATTAGGTTAACACCCTTTTGGGTATAGTTAGTTGCTGGAAAATTATATGTTCGTGTCAGTAATAAAAACAGTTTTTTTAGAAGATCAAAAAGAGGTTTTGATGTTACGAAAATGAAAATTTATTTCACTACATTCATAAAAAAAATTATTCAGTGGAATATTTGTAGTTTTAGTAGTTGTAAAATCAAATTTTTAATGCTAAATTTTTTGATCACAATCTTCGATCCTAATCAATTCACATCTGATTCCTCGTGCTTTTCCTTTGGGTCCTGGTGAATGAGGATCAATATTTCTTGAACCACGAAACTTCTGGTTCTTCTAAAGCGATTTGTAAAACATCTTCTACTGAATCATCATTGATTAGAACGTAATCTTCATATTCATCAGACAGAAAAGCCTCATTTGGGATTCCTCTTCTTCTAAAGCTTATTCTGTTGGAATAAGTTGGAATGTACTTTTTTTTCTTCTTAGTAGTTCAAATTGAACTAACTGAGTAAAGTGGAATCCTTCCACGAAGGTAACGAGCTAAAAATAAGAAAAAAACTTACTAGGAAGTGACTCACAGAATACTTAAGTGCAGGGACTTTGAACATCGGCCAAAAATATTTTTATGTATATCTTTTAGACGAATATGACTGGGAAGAGACTTTTCCACACTGGATCTCTCTACAAAGTTCCTTCTTAGTGTTTTGAAGCAACTGGGGATGTTATAAAGAAGATTTTTCAAATGAAGATGACTGGGAAAGAGAATTTTCCACACTGGATCACTCTACAAAGTTCTTTCTTAGTGTTTTGAAGCAACTGGGGATGTTATAAAGAAGATTTTTCAAATGAAGATGACTGGGAAAGAGAATTTTCCACATTGGATCACTCTACAAAGTTCCTTCTTAGTGTTTTGAAGCAACTGGGGATGTTATAAAGAAGATTTTTCAAATGAAGATGATTGGGAAAGAGAATTTTCCACACTGGATCACTCTAAAAAGTTCCTTCTTAGTGTTTTGAAGCAACTGGGGATGTTATAAAGAAGATTTTTCAAATGAAGATGACTGGGAAAGAGAATTTTCCACATTGGATCACTCTACAAAGTTCCTTCTTAGTGTTTTGAAGCAACTGGGGATGTTATAAAGAAGATTTTTCGAATGAAGATGATTGGGAAAGAGAATTTTCCACACTGGATCACTCTAAAAAGTTCCTTCTTAGTGTTTTGAAGCAACTGGGGATGTTATAAAGAAGATTTTTCAAATGAAGATGACTGGGAAAGAGAATTTTCCACACTGGATCACTCTACAAAGTTCCTTCTTAGTGTTTTGAAGCAACTGGGGATGTTATAAAGAAGATTTTTCAAATGAAGATGACTGGGAAAGAGAATTTTCCACATTGGATCACTCTACAAAGTTCCTTCTTAGTGTTTTGAAGCAACTGGGGATGTTATAAAGAAGATTTTTCAAATGAAGATGATTGGGAAAGAGAATTTTCCACACTGGATCACTCTAAAAAGTTCCTTCTTAGTGTTTTGAAGCAACTGGGGATGTTATAAAGAAGATTTTTCAAATGAAGATGACTGGGAAAGAGAATTTTCCACATTGGATCACTCTACAAAGTTCCTTCTTAGTGTTTTGAAGCAACTGGGGATGTTATAAAGAAGATTTTTCAAATGAAGATGACTGGGAAAGAGAATTTTCCACACTGGATCACTCTACAAAGTTCCTTCTTAGTGTTTTGAAGCAACTGGGGATGTTATAAAGAAGATTTTTCAAATGAAGATGACTGGGAAAGAGAATTTTCCACATTGGATCACTCTACAAAGTTCCTTCTTAGTGTTTTGAAGCAACTGGGGATGTTATAAAGAAGATTTTTCAAATGAAGATGATTGGGAAAGAGAATTTTCCACACTGGATCACTCTAAAAAGTTCCTTCTTAGTGTTTTGAAGCAACTGGGGATGTTATAAAGAAGATTTTTCAAATGAAGATGACTGGGAAAGAGAATTTTCCACATTGGATCACTCTACAAAGTTCCTTCTTAGTGTTTTGAAGCAACTGGGGATGTTATAAAGAAGATTTTTCAAATGAAGATGATTGGGAAAGAGAATTTTCCACATTGGATCACTCTACAAAGTTCCTTCTTAGTGTTTTGAAGCAACTGGGGATGTTATAAAGAAGATTTTTCAAATGAAGATGATTGGGAAAGAGAATTTTCCACACTGGATCACTCTAAAAAGTTCCTTCTTAGTGTTTTGAAGCAACTGGGGATGTTATAAAGAAGATTTTTCAAATGAAGATGACTGGGAAAGAGAATTTTCCACATTGGATCACTCTACAAAGTTCCTTCTTAGTGTTTTGAAGCAACTGGGGATGTTATAAAGAAGATTTTTCAAATGAAGATGACTGGGAAAGAGAATTTTCCACACTGGATCACTCTACAAAGTTCCTTCTTAGTGTTTTGAAGCAACTGGGGATGTTATAAAGAAGATTTTTCAAATGAAGATGACTGGGAAAGAGAATTTTCCACATTGGATCACTCTACAAAGTTCCTTCTTAGTGTTTTGAAGCAACTGGGGATGTTATAAAGAAGATTTTTCAAATGAAGATGATTGGGAAAGAGAATTTTCCACACTGGATCACTCTAAAAAGTTCCTTCTTAGTGTTTTGAAGCAACTGGGGATGTTATAAAGAAGATTTTTCAAATGAAGATGACTGGGAAAGAGAATTTTCCACATTGGATCACTCTACAAAGTTCCTTCTTAGTGTTTTGAAGCAACTGGGGATGTTATAAAGAAGATTTTTCAAATGAAGATGACTGGGAAAGAGAATTTTCCACACTGGATCACTCTACAAAGTTCCTTCTTAGTGTTTTGAAGCAACTGGGGATGTTATAAAGAAGATTTTTCAAATGAAGATGACTGGGAAAGAGAATTTTCCACATTGGATCACTCTACAAAGTTCCTTCTTAGTGTTTTGAAGCAACTGGGGATGTTATAAAGAAGATTTTTCAAATGAAGATGATTGGGAAAGAGAATTTTCCACACTGGATCACTCTAAAAAGTTCCTTCTTAGTGTTTTGAAGCAACTGGGGATGTTATAAAGAAGATTTTTCAAATGAAGATGACTGGGAAAGAGAATTTTCCACATTGGATCACTCTACAAAGTTCCTTCTTAGTGTTTTGAAGCAACTGGGGATGTTATAAAGAAGATTTTTCAAATGAAGATGATTGGGAAAGAGAATTTTCCACATTGGATCACTCTACAAAGTTCCTTCTTAGTGTTTTGAAGCAACTGGGGATGTTATAAAGAAGATTTTTCAAATGAAGATGATTGGGAAAGAGAATTTTCCACACTGGATCACTCTAAAAAGTTCCTTCTTAGTGTTTTGAAGCAACTGGGGATGTTATAAAGAAGATTTTTCAAATGAAGATGACTGGGAAAGAGAATTTTCCACATTGGATCACTCTACAAAGTTCCTTCTTAGTGTTTTGAAGCAACTGGGGATGTTATAAAGAAGATTTTTCAAATGAAGATGACTGGGAAAGAGAATTTTCCACACTGGATCACTCTACAAAGTTCCTTCTTAGTGTTTTGAAGCAACTGGGGATGTTATAAAGAAGATTTTTCAAATGAAGATGACTGGGAAAGAGAATTTTCCACATTGGATCACTCTACAAAGTTCCTTCTTAGTGTTTTGAAGCAACTGGGGATGTTATAAAGAAGATTTTTCAAATGAAGATGATTGGGAAAGAGAATTTTCCACACTGGATCACTCTAAAAAGTTCCTTCTTAGTGTTTTGAAGCAACTGGGGATGTTATAAAGAAGATTTTTCAAATGAAGATGACTGGGAAAGAGAATTTTCCACATTGGATCACTCTACAAAGTTCCTTCTTAGTGTTTTGAAGCAACTGGGGATGTTATAAAGAAGATTTTTCAAATGAAGATGACTGGGAAAGAGAATTTTCCACATTGGATCACTCTACAAAGTTCCTTCTTAGTGTTTTGAAGCAACTGGGGATGTTATAAAGAAGATTTTTCAAATGAAGATGACTGGGAAAGAGAATTTTCCACACTGGATCACTCTACAAAGTTCCTTCTTAGTGTTTTGAAGCAACTGGGGATGTTATAAAGAAGATTTTTCAAATGAAGATGACTGGGAAAGAGAATTTTCCACATTGGATCACTCTACAAAGTTCCTTCTTAGTGTTTTGAAGCAACTGGGGATGTTATAAAGAAGATTTTTCAAATGAAGATGACTGGGAAAGAGAATTTTCCACATTGGATCACTCTACAAAGTTCCTTCTTAGTGTTTTGAAGCAACTGGGGATGTTATAAAGAAGATTTTTCAAATGAAGATGACTGGGAAAGAGAATTTTCCACACTGGATCACTCTACAAAGTTCCTTCTTAGTGTTTTGAAGCAACTGGGGATGTTATAAAGAAGATTTTTCAAATGAAGATGACTGGGAAAGAGAATTTTCCACATTGGATCACTCTACAAAGTTCCTTCTTAGTGTTTTGAAGCAACTGGGGATGTTATAAAGAAGATTTTTCAAATGAAGATGATTGGGAAAGAGAATTTTCCACACTGGATCACTCTAAAAAGTTCCTTCTTAGTGTTTTGAAGCAACTGGGGATGTTATAAAGAAGATTTTTCAAATGAAGATGACTGGGAAAGAGAATTTTCCACACTGGATCACTCTAAAAAGTTCCTTCTTAGTGTTTTGAAGCAACTGGGGATGTTATAAAGAAGATTTTTCAAATGAAGATGACTGGGAAAGAGAATTTTCCACATTGGATCACTCTAAAAAGTTCCTTCTTAGTGTTTTGAAGCAACTGGGGATGTTATAAAGAAGATTTTTCAAATGAAGATGACTGGGAAAGAGGATTTTCCACACTGAATCACTCTAAAAAGTTCCTTCTTAGTGTTTTCAAGCATCTGGGGATCTTATAAAGATGATTTTTCAAATGAAGATGACTGGGAAAGAGGATTTTCCACACTGGATCACTCTACAAAGTTCCTTCTTAGTGTTTTGAAGGTTCTGGGGATGTTATAAAGAAGATTTTTCAAATGAAGATGACTGGGAAAGAGAATTTTCCACACTGGATCACTCTAAAAAGTTCCTTCTTAGTGTTTTGAAGCATCTGGGGATGTTATAAAGAAGATTTTTCAAATGAAGATGACTGGGAAAGAGGATTTTCCACACTGGATCACTCTAAAAAGTTCCTTCTTAGTGTTTTGAAGCATCTGGGGATTTATAGAGATGATTTTTCAAATGAAGATGACTGGGAAGAGACTTTTCCACACTGGATCACTCTAAAAAGTTCCTTCTTAGTGTTTTGAAGCATCTGGGGATGTTATAAAGATGATTTTTCAAATGAAGATGACTGGGAAGAGACTTTTCCACACTGGATCACTCTAAAAAGTTCCTTCTTAGTGTTTTGAAGCATCTGGGGATGTTATAAAGATGATTTTTCAAATGAAGATGACTGGGAAGAGACTTTTCCACACTGGATCACTCTAAAAAGTTCCTTCTTAGTGTTTTAAAGCAACTGGGGATCTTATAAAGATGATTTTTCAAATGAAGATGACTGGGAAAGAGGATTTTCCACACTGGATCACTCTACAAAGTTCCTTCTTAGTGTTTTGAAGCATCTGGGGATGTTATAAAGAAGATTTTTCAAATGAAGATGACTGGGAAAGAGGATTTTCCACACTGGATCACTCTAAAAAGTTCCTTCTTAGTGTTTTGAAGCATCTGGGGATATTATAGAGATGATTTTTCAAATGAAGATGACTGGGAAGAGACTTTTCCACACTGGATCACTCTAAAAAGTTCCTTCTTAGTGTTTTGAAGCATCTGGGGATGTTATAAAGATGATTTTTCAAATGAAGATGACTGGGAAGAGACTTTTCCACACTGGATCACTCTAAAAAGTTCCTTCTTAGTGTTTTAAAGCAACTGGGGATCTTATAAAGATGATTTTTCAAATGAAGATGACTGGGAAAGAGGATTTTCCACACTGGATCACTCTACAAAGTTCCTTCTTAGTGTTTTAAAGCAACTGGGGATGTTATAAAGAAGATTTTTCAAATGAAGATGACTGGGAAAGAGAATTTTCCACACTGGATCACTCTACAAAGTTCTTTCTTAGTGTTTTGAAGCAACTGGGGATGTTATAAAGAAGATTTTTCAAATGAAGATGACTAGGAAAGAGAATTTTCCACACTGGATCACTCTACAAAGTTCCTTCTTAGTGTTTTAAAGCAACTGGGGATGTTATAAAGAAGATTTTTCAAATGAAGATGACTGGGAAAGAGAATTTTCCACATTGGATCACTCTACAAAGTTCCTTCTTAGTGTTTTGAAGCAACTGGGGATGTTATAAAGAAGATTTTTCAAATGAAGATGACTGGGAAAGAGAATTTTCCACACTGGATCACTCTACAAAGTTCCTTCTTAGTGTTTTGAAGCAACTGGGGATGTTATAAAGAAGATTTTTCAAATGAAGATGACTGGGAAAGAGAATTTTCCACATTGGATCACTCTACAAAGTTCCTTCTTATTGTTTTGAAGCAACTGGGGATGTTATAAAGAAGATTTTTCAAATGAAGATGATTGGGAAAGAGAATTTTCCACACTGGATCACTCTAAAAAGTTCCTTCTTAGTGTTTTGAAGCAACTGGGGATGTTATAAAGAAGATTTTTCAAATGAAGATGACTGGGAAAGAGAATTTTCCACATTGGATCACTCTACAAAGTTCCTTCTTAGTGTTTTGAAGCAACTGGGGATGTTATAAAGAAGATTTTTCAAATGAAGATGATTGGGAAAGAGAATTTTCCACATTGGATCACTCTACAAAGTTCCTTCTTAGTGTTTTGAAGCAACTGGGGATGTTATAAAGAAGATTTTTCAAATGAAGATGACTGGGAAAGAGAATTTTCCACATTGGATCACTCTACAAAGTTCCTTCTTAGTGTTTTGAAGCAACTGGGGATGTTATAAAGAAGATTTTTCAAATGAAGATGATTGGGAAAGAGAATTTTCCACACTGGATCACTCTAAAAAGTTCCTTCTTAGTGTTTTGAAGCAACTGGGGATGTTATAAAGAAGATTTTTCAAATGAAGATGACTGGGAAAGAGAATTTTCCACATTGGATCACTCTACAAAGTTCCTTCTTAGTGATTTGAAGCAACTGGGGATGTTATAAAGAAGATTTTTCAAATGAAGATGACTGGGAAAGAGGATTTTCCACACTGAATCACTCTAAAAAGTTCCTTCTTAGTGTTGTCAAGCATCTGGGGATCTTATAAAGATGATTTTTCAAATGAAGATGACTGGGAAAGAGGATTTTCCACACTGGATCACTCTACAAAGTTCCTTCTTAGTGTTTTGAAGGTTCTGGGGATGTTATAAAGATGATTTTTCAAATGAAGATGACTGGGAAGAGACTTTTCCACACTGGATCACTCTAAAAAGCTCCTTCTTAGTGTTTTGAAGCAACTGGGGATGTTATAAAGAAGATTTTTCAAATGAAGATGATTGGAAAAGAGAATTTTCCACATTGGATCACTCTACAAAGTTCCTTCTTAGTGTTTTGAAGCAACTGGGGATGTTATAAAGAAGATTTTTCAAATGAAGATGACTGGGAAAGAGAATTTTCCACATTGGATCACTCTACAAAGTTCCTTCTTAGTGTTTTGAAGCAACTGGGGATGTTATAAAGAAGATTTTTCAAATGAAGATGATTGGGAAAGAGAATTTTCCACACTGGATCACTCTAAAAAGTTCCTTCTTAGTGTTTTGAAGCAACTGGGGATGTTATAAAGAAGATTTTTCAAATGAAGATGACTGGGAAAGAGAATTTTCCACATTGGATCACTCTACAAAGTTCCTTCTTAGTGTTTTGAAGCAACTGGGGATGTTATAAAGAAGATTTTTCAAATGAAGATGATTGGAAAAGAGAATTTTCCACATTGGATCACTCTACAAAGTTCCTTCTTAGTGTTTTGAAGCAACTGGGGATGTTATAAAGAAGATTTTTCAAATGAAGATGACTGGGAAAGAGAATTTTCCACATTGGATCACTCTAAAAAGCTCCTTCTTAGTGTTTTGAAGCAACTGGGGATGTTATAAAGAAGATTTTTCAAATGAAGATGATTGGAAAAGAGAATTTTCCACATTGGATCACTCTACAAAGTTCCTTCTTAGTGTTTTGAAGCAACTGGGGATGTTATAAAGAAGATTTTTCAAATGAAGATGACTGGGAAAGAGAATTTTCCACATTGGATCACTCTACAAAGTTCCTTCTTAGTGTTTTGAAGCAACTGGGGATGTTATAAAGAAGATTTTTCAAATGAAGATGATTGGAAAAGAGAATTTTCCACATTGGATCACTCTACAAAGTTCCTTCTTAGTGTTTTGAAGCAACTGGGGATGTTATAAAGAAGATTTTTCAAATGAAGATGACTGGGAAAGAGAATTTTCCACATTGGATCACTCTACAAAGTTCCTTCTTAGTGTTTTGAAGCAACTGGGGATGTTATAAAGAAGATTTTTCAAATGAAGATGATTGGGAAAGAGAATTTTCCACACTGGATCACTCTAAAAAGTTCCTTCTTAGTGTTTTGAAGCAACTGGGGATGTTATAAAGAAGATTTTTCAAATGAAGATGACTGGGAAAGAGAATTTTCCACATTGGATCACTCTAAAAAGTTCCTTCTTAGTGTTTTGAAGCAACTGGGGATGTTATAAAGAAGATTTTTCAAATGAAGATGACTGGGAAAGAGGATTTTCCACACTGGATCACTCTAAAAAGTTCCTTCTTAGTGTTTTGAAGCATCTGGGGATATTATAGAGATGATTTTTCAAATGAAGATGACTGGGAAGAGACTTTTCCACACTGGATCACTCTAAAAAGTTCCTTCTTAGTGTTTTGAAGCATCTGGGGATATTATAGAGATGATTTTTCAAATGAAGATGACTGGGAAGAGACTTTTCCACACTGGATCACTCTAAAAAGTTCCTTCTTAGTGTTTTGAAGCATCTGGGGATGTTATAAAGATGATTTTTCAAATGAAGATGACGGAAAGAGGATTTTCCACACTGGATCACTCTACAAAGTTCCTTCTTAGTGTTTTGAAGGTTCTGGGGATGTTATAAAGATGATTTTTCAAATGAAGATGACTGGGAAGAGACTTTTCCACACTGGATCACTCTAAAAAGTTCCTTCTTAGTGTTTTAAAGCAACTGGGGATGTTATAAAGAAGATTTTTCAAGTGAAGATGATTGGGAAAGAGGACTTTCCATACTGGATCACTACACACCACACTAGAAAGTTGCTTCTTACTGTTTTGATACTACTAGAGTTGAAAAGTATTCAAAAACTAAGTACAACTTTTCATTGGCTTCATTACAAGGAAACTAACAAGGAATAGGTCTAGAATAAATCGATTATTACAACTTGTGTGTTCTAGAATGCATACCGCCATTGCCAAAATTGTCTCAGATACCAAATTATCTCTGTATAGAGGGTCTTCAACTAAATTTGTCAACTTTAACCAGTCAAGATTCAGATATTTGTATATATGGTCGAAAATATCTATTTTAAATAGATTAATTTAATTGCTTAGCAAATGTTCAAATTACAAAGATTTTCTTGCCCAAAGAAGTAGAGGGGTTGTGTTTCGAAAACGAATTAGTTGAAATTTCAGAAACCGTTCATGGTATTTAATACTAAACATCACACCAATTACTTTTGAAAAGAATTTCCGACAATATTTCGATTTTATTTCATCTCAAGAACCGGAAATTGAAATAATAAGAAAGCTTAATACGAGTAAACTTATTTTTGTTGCTTTCACTCGAATAAAATAACGGCAGAAGATATAAAAACAACAGTTAAAAGTTTTGGCGACATTTTTTTATTGAATTACGTCGACAACACCTTAAAGGCATCATCATCCGTCATAAAACCAATAATTTGTGTTGACAGCAGAGGTTGAGAGAAAGATGATGTATTCGCATCGATAACCCCCGCCCCATCAATCTTCATTGCCGTTGTCAACGCTAATCTGGCGGATGGGACACAATCCAATATAATGGCCGGCAGGGGCCGGTTACGTAAGCCCTTTTGTATTACGGACAGCTTCATATTGTTACAGCTGTCAGATGGTGATGTTAACAAAGACCCGACAGAAACTTGACTACAAAAGGCAGTCGATTTAGTGTATGCCCATAAGTATGCAGTTGTTCACTCGACATATCTTATTGAGAAAATCTTAAAATTCAGATTCAAAACATAATAAAATATCAAAATATAAAAATTAACAATTCTCTGTTTGATTACAGAAAATTATTGTGTGAAGAAGACATCGTCATCATTAAATTTAACATTACTACAAACAAATTGTGATTTCTGTAGCGTTTTTCATCAACTTTTGTTGAATAAATATCGTTTAAAAAATGTGAATACTCAAACTATACTTTTTGATCTATTTTGATAAGCAAAGCTAAAAAATTTATGATCCGTCCTATACAACTAAACTTTTTCTTATTATTGACAGCTGTCATATGTTCAAGATCTGGTTTTGTGATCAAACATTTGAAAAAAAACGATTTCTAACCAAATTTTCAGTATTCATGTGTCATTTTCACTTATTTTAATCAACAACGCTAAAAAATCGTTAATTAGATCCATAGAACTAAACTTTTTCTTATTATTGACAGCTGTCATATGTTCAAGATCTGGTTTTGTGATCAAACATTTGAAAAAAAACGATTTCTAACCAAATTTTCAGTATTCATGTGTCATTCACTTATTTTAATCAACAACGCTAAAAAATCGTTGATTAAATCCATAGAACTAAACTTTTTCTTATCATTGACAGCTGTCAGATGTTCAAGTCCTGGTTTTGTGATCAAACATTTGAAAAAAGACGATTTCTAACCAAATTTTCAGTATTCATGTGTCATTTTCACTTATTTTAATCAACAACGCTAAAAAATCGTTGATTAAATCCATAGAACTAAACTTTTTCTTATCATTGACAGCTGTCAGATGTTCAAGTCCTGGTTTTGTGATCAAACATTTGAAAAAGGACGATTTCTAACCAAATTTTCAGTATTCATGTGTGATTTTCACTTATTTTAATCAACAACGCTAAAAAATCGTTGATTAAATCCATAGATCTTTCCAGGAAATCTGAGAAGATCCGTTGACGCAAGAGATTTTGGTCAGGGATCAGATTTGTTGTCATTCGACGACCTGCATGCACAATTTGGTTGATTTTGATCACTGTTTCCGGAGTTGAAACAGTCACAGGTCGACTTGGGCGCTGGTCATCTCCAGTGTTCTTTCGACCACCACTAAAGCGCTTACACCACTCAAAACTACGCGTACTAGATAGAGAATTGTCCCGATAGACCTCTTGCAACAATTGATAGCACTTTCTTTCAATTTAACGAGAAATTTGAGAGACATGGTTTTGGTTTTTGTCGTTAAAAAATATCGGGCACACTCAAAAAATCAGCCTTCATGTTGCATGTCCACGCTCAACTCTTCTCAGACTCAATTTTCACAAGTTGTGTCTCAAATAATTTATTCTTGGACTAAAACAAACAACTTGACGAGGCCACAAGTTTAATAAAACATTTAAACATAAATACGGGAATTTATTCGTCAGAATTTGTGTGTAGATATGAATTTTCTACTACGTCGTCACATTGTGACAGATTTTTTCACCAAACACAAAACAAGAATCATCGCTAAGCCACAGTATTCACTAGATTTGATTCCCTATAACTTACAACAAGTGTATGGAAAATTGAGTTAGGTAATAGCGTGCTTGTATTTTTTTTATTATCTATTACGTATGTAAATACGTGAAATTGTTGATTTTTTTGTCAATTCAAGTCAAATTTGACTATATCGTATTGATACGTTACGATTTAATATATTTCGAACTAGCACAGTTGCCAATTTCATCGATTGTACATTGTAAGTTGAAGTTTCGTAATAATCGATTAATCGATTCTAAAATAGAAACCAGGTGCGTTTTTTTGAAATGGAAACATGATATACTACCGAATGAATGAAGTCTGTTAGCTAATAAAACATCCGTAACCATATTAATAATTGCCGGGATAACAACAACAAACTGTGAGAAAGCACCGGGCTCTAAAAGGCTCACACACACACAAAAAAATCGTAAATATAGAAGCTCTATAATTTAGACAGATACGGTTCTTTTGTGAAGGGTAGAACCGACGAATACATCGAGAAAAATAAATTATGAGCGCGTCCATTATTTAAATAATCTCGCAATAATCGTTTATAATAGAATGGATTCTAGAGTTTTCAAAAGAGTTGGATTGATGGGGATCAGCTGTAAACACTCCTCTCAGAGGACGAAACCACCATCCACATTCTTTATGATAGACTAGGGGGATCCAGAGTACTAAATCTGGTGTCGTTCGAAATAGAAGACGAAGATCTTTAGTACTTGAAGGATTCTAGACTTTTCAAAAGAGTTGGATTGATGGGGATCAGCTGTAAACACTCCTCTCAGAGGACGAAACCACCATCCACATTCTTTATGAGAGACTAGGGGGATCCAGAGTACTAAATCTGGTGTCGTTTGAAATAGAAGACGAAGATCTCTAGTACTTGAAGGATTCTAGACTTTTCAAAAGACTGGGATTGATGGGGATCCGCTGTAAACACTCTTAGAGGACGAAACCACCATCCACATTCTATATGAGAGACTAGGGGGAACCAGAGTACTAAATCTGGTGTCGTTTGAAATAGAAGACGAAGATCTCTAGTACTTGAAGGATTCTAGACTTTTCAAAAGACTGGGATTGATGGGGATCAGCTGTAAACACTCTTAGAGGACGAAACCACCATCCACATTCTATATGAGAGACTAGGGGGATCCAGAGTACTAAATCTGGTGTCGTTCGAAATAGAAGACGAAGATCTTTAGTACTTGAAGGATTCTAGAGTTTTAAAAAGAGTTGGATTGATGGGGATCAGCTCTAAACACTCCTCTCAGAGGACGAAACCACCATCCACATTCTTTATGATAGACTAGGGGGATCCAGAGTACTAAATCTGGTGTCGTTCGAAATAGAAGACGAAGATCTCTAGTACTTGAAGGATTCTAGACTTTTCAAAAGACTGGGATTGATGGGGATCAGCTGTAAACATTCTCAGAGGACGAAACCACCATCCACATTCTTTATGAGAGACTAGGGGGATCCAGAGTACTAAATCTGGTGTCGTTCGAAATAGAAGACGAAGATCTTTAGTACTTGAAGGATTCTAGAGTTTTAAAAAGAGTTGGATTGATGGGGATCAGCTGTAAACACTCCTCTCAGAGGACGAAACCACCATCCACATTCTTTATGAGAGACTAGGGGGATCCAGAGTACTAAATCTGGTGTCGTTTGAAATAGAAGACGAAGATCTCTAGTACTTGAAGGATTCTAGACTTTTCAAAAGACTGGGATTGATGGGGATCAGCTGTAAACACTCTCAGAGAACGAAACCACCATCCACATTCTTTATGAGAGACTAGGGGGATCCAGAGTACTAAATCTGGTGTCGTTCGAAATAGAAGACGAAGATCTTTAGTACTTGATGGATTCTAGAGTTTTAAAAAGAGTTGGATTGATGGGGATCAGCTGTAAACACTTCTCTCAGAGGACGAAACCACCATCCACATTCTTTATGAGAGACTAGGGGGATCCAGAGTACTAAATCTGGTGTCGTTTGAAATAAAAGACGAAGATCTCTAGTATTTGAAGGATTCTAGACTTTTCAAAAGACTGGGATTGATGGGGATCCGCTGTAAACACTCTTAGAGGACGAAACCACCATCCACATTCTATATGAGAGACTAGGGGGATCCAGAGTACTAAATCTGGTGTCGTTTGAAATAGAAGACGAAGATCTCCAGTACTTGAAGGATTCTAGACTTTTCAAAAGAGTTGGATTGATGGGGATCCGCTGTAAACACTCTCAGAGGACGAAACCACCATCCACATTCCCTATGATAGACTAGGGGGATTCAGAGTACTAAATCTGGTAGCGTTTGAAATAGAAGACTAGTGGGATTGATGGATCAGTCGTAAACACTGGGATCTTTGGTATCGTAGCAAGGAAATGGGTTGCAATGGATCGTATTTTATCTTTCTGTTTGTTAATAAAGGAAAAAACAGGAAATGAACATCGTGAAATTTTTTATTTGTTATTGAAGTATTTTTTTGCGTGTATTTTAGCGTCCTTTGAAACGTCGGGCGGTCGGGTAGTTCGGTCATATATCTAAGGCAAATAAAAATAATGTCATGTCAGACACACATGACAAAGTGAGGTACTCCATCATCGGGCATTAGAAACGGCCGTGTCTTCATGCAATAATGCGGACACAAAGCCTCGTTTCGTCAACATAATTGGATCACTTTTCATAGAACGAAAACCCGTCGAGAAGAATTTTTTTAAAAACTAATTATTATATTTTCCTTTGGGGAAAACTTTGTATAATAATATTTACGATGATTATTCAAATTTTAAATATGTGAAACTAATTAAAAATGAGATTAAATCCTCGTAAAAGTAATATTAATGATTATACAGTGTGTATTCAAAAAGTAACGTATTACAAAATTTTTAAAAAATGCGACAAAGTCTTATGTACTGTTATATTCTAATATAACTACTAATTTTGGTATAAATATTGATAACAAACACATATCAATAATAAAAGAAGCAAAAACTCGTTTTTCTCTTTGGATTAGCAGAAAATTTCACCATGTTTCAAATGTCTTTTCTCCTAAAACCAAGTAGTTTCCAGGTTCATTCAAAAATTGCACAACAACTGAATGAGTTTTTCGTTTAATATCGAGATCAAAGAAATTTCATTCAACCTACTTATTTGTTTGATCTATTCTATACCTTCAACCATCCTTACAATACTAGAAATAATAACCTTTACATAGTACCTCAATATAGCAAGTCAGTTTTCAAAAATCTTCAAAAACTTGGTAAAAACTTTATCAACTTTTGTTGTAAAATTCCACAACGAATGTTTGGGTGAAGTATTAACAATTGTCTGTCTTTTTAGCTGGGACCAGTTAATCTTGAAACGACGATTCTTCTTGGCCATTTCATCTACATTATATTCTTTGGTAAATATTTTTTTTGTTTCTAAAACCTCTACGAGTTACTTCTTTATATAAAGTTCCAATTTTACCAATTTATCTCGAACGTCACGAGGAGTAATTTAATACAATTACACTGTTTGCTTGTAGTACCAGTTTTTTAAACCAAGTTTCGAAAAGACTCCCTTCGATTCCCTGGCGATGGTGCATCATTCATCATCAAGTTTTCCTTTGTCTTCCACCATCATTCATCTTCCATCAACTTTATCAAACGACTACTTTCCATGTTTTCCTCAAAGATTCCTTTCCATTTCTGCAAGAATACCTTGAAGATTTGATGCAAACATACTGTAGATTGTTTCTCGTATTGGAGTTAACCTCTCAGATTTGATTTTTGAAAAATTTCGCGTCTTATTGCTTCACAAGTATTTGTAGAAAACATTGTTTCCTGGAAAGTATCTCTACTAGACATTCCTCGACTACAAAGTGAGTTAAAATTATTTTTCAAGTATCTGTTGATAGTTAATGCCGTCTCTTTTCAACTGTTTGGCCCCTTCTTTTTTCCTAGGCTCCAGAATGTCGGATATTTATCCAAATTGTGGTTGTTACCAAAAAATTTGTTATATAGTTGTCCCAGCTACGTTTTTGATGATGTTGAAGCTTGAACGTCCATATTTGTTCGCAGTTCGCAGAAATTTCATCTTCCACGGTTACCAAAACAAGAATGAACGTTAATAAGAAATTATATATTCCCAAAAGTAAATTTCGAAGAAAGATTAATCGATTTCCATCACGAAATTCATTTAAATTCAGCTAGTAATGTATCGATCTTTTTCAAACAACAAAACTGTCGATTCAACACAACGAATCTGTCGTTGGGTTTTGTAAAAACGATTTTATCTATGGTTAGAAACCTCAATACTTGATCCCGAGAGCCATTCCGGTTTATAATAAAATAACCGGCTTATTTATTAAGGTGGTATACGTCTGGGCATTTATTATATATGGCGTGACTTTTACCGAGCTCGTATATATCTTTGAATAACCAACCCGTGACTCCATAATTCATTTTATATGGCTTTTTCAATTTAACCAGTCGGATAGATACAGGATGGTCATTAGATCGTTAAAAATATAACCTAGGGGCTTTAAGCCAAGCTACGAAAATTATTAGAAAATGTTATCTAACGATTTTAATTGAATGGATTGTATTTTTTAGTAAAAATATACTCAACAAGTTCGGAAAATGGTTCCCTAGCACGGCTACTATGGAATTTTAAACAATCGGCGAATTCGCGCGACGCCTTTCGCGTTTTTTATAAATGGCGTTTCTTTTTTTAGAAATTCTCATTATAGCGGGCGGTTTATTTTCAGTTTTTCTTTCAAATGATTTCTAGGAAAGTCAATTTCTTTCGATTCTTTTTGTTCTAGAACTTTGTAGAATCTTATTTATGTATATAAATGATTTGTGTAAACGTAGTTATATAAATAGTCATAGTGAAAAAAACGATTTAGCGAAATAGTCAAAGAGTTTGAATAAATTACTTAAGTGATAGTGATAAGTGAATTATTATAAGTTAAGTGTATTGTATAGCGAGTAAATAAATTAAGTACGTAAGAGACTGTGTTTATTATTTCACCCCACGAACAGAAATAGTGTAAATAAATACGAGAAACGTCATAATAACATTTCCCAATCGTTTTTCCATGTATCGAATAAATTTTTAAGTGAGATCCGATATCGTGGTTAGTGCAGAACCTGCAGTGTGCATTGTCCTGCAGTAGTATGAAATTTTTGCCAATGAATGGAATCAAACGACGCGATCCCCTAAAAATCAAATCTTAGTTTTTATGGAAAATCCAATCTAATTGATGTCAATTGTCAAATGAAGTTAATTGAAGTCTTTTGATGTTTATTGACGTCATTTAATGTCGATTGACGTCCGTTGAGGTCGATTGATGTCAATTGTCAAATGAAGTCGATTGATGTCAATTGTCAAATGAAGTCGATTGCTGTCAATTGTCAAATGAAGTTAATTGAAGTCTTTTGATGTTTATTGTCGTCATATGAAGTTGATTGAAGTCTTTTGATGTTTATTGACGTCATTTAATGTCGATTGACGTCCGTTGAGGTCTATTGATGTCAATTGTCAAATGAAGTCGATTGATGTCAATTGTCAAATGAAGTCGATTGCTGTTAATTGTCAAATGAAGTTAATTGAAGTCTTTTGATGTTTATTGTCGTCATATGAAGTTAATTGAAGTCTTTTGATGTTTATTGTCATCATATGAAGTTAATTGAAGTCTTTTGATGTTTATTGTCGTCATTTAATATCGATTGACGTCGGTTGAGGTCGATTGATGTCAATTGTCAAATGAAGTCGATTGATGTCTTTGATCCTGCAGCCATTTGACTAAATCGATGTAAATCGTCGATATTATTCAGTTTTCGTTTTATTATAAATTATATACAAGGGTTAGATCGTAAGAATAAGAAGGCTAATTGATTTCGCCTTAAATTTTTATCACGACAGAGTTTTTTTTAATCAACATAATTAGAAAATCATTTAGAGAAATTTAAGAAAATATCTTTTCGTTTACCCTGTATATATATAGTCGTGGATGTTTCTGCTACAATTATTTTGAAAATTACACAACTTTAAGTCAATTTATTATGTAAAATAAATATTTTATTCACTAGTTACAAAATATACAGAGTGTTTACTTCATATAAGTATTCCGATATAATATTGGTCATATTTTTATAAATACCCTGTATAATTTGGTAAAACTTCGTTTTCTGAGAACGAATATTATAAAAGTGTTTTATATATTACAAAATATACAGGGTATCGCATTTTATAAGACCAATAGTTCCTTATAAAAAGCATATACAGTTACCGATTGTTTACACACACTGTATATCAGTATGATCCGGAATAATTTGATCTGTATGAAGCAGGTGTAGAGTAAACAACTTAAATAATGATAAAAAAAAAGTATCATCCAGCTGTAAATGTGATTTATTGGATTCTCATCATCCTTTATGTATACTCGACAGTCAGATGCTAATAAATCTCGAGGATTAAGAATCCATTGTCCGTGTTTTATTTATTATAACCATTAACACTAGTAATAATGCATTTGTTATCCTTCAGAGAATCATATATTTTATGAGCATGTCAACGGCAGCACATGTGCGTTCACTCAGCTAGGCCGGTTACCCACCATCTTTATTTAATTTAGGCCTGTCGTCAAGTTGAGAATACTTTTAATCAAAAAAAAAAAAATCACAAAAATCGACTACTTGTTCTATGGAAAAAGAAGATGAAGCTAAATCATTGTGAACGATTCATTTTCTGGATTGGTTCTCCTGGCAAGCAAAAGCTGGTTCACCGTTCAAAATTGACCGTTCCGCGTTGCTCTAATGGACCGGCGACAACATCTCCAGTTATTTCCGAAAACCAAATGAGAATTTGATCACAGAACTTCGTGCTCGTACAACTTTTGTAGGACTTGGCACCAGCGAAACGCGGTGGTTCATCATCAAAAGTCAAAGCGAGTTGATCCAATCCATCTGCTGTTATACGCTATTTGAGTCCAATATAAAAGAAAAACTGTGTTATTTTCAATAGAAAAACAAATTGTTTTGCATAAATTTAAATTCGAAATATAGTCAATGTAAAAAAACCCCGTTTAATATAATTTGATACGTCGTCGAAAGTTTTTTGAGATATATTTCGGAATGTCTTTGGTTTTAATGACTGGCCTATATTCCTCATCATTCTCTCTCTCTTTCTCTCTTTGTGAACCTCTACAAAACAGAAGCCAACAACACAACGATTAATGGTGTGTGCGGTGTACCTTTTCGAATATATCTGAGATATAAATCAGTAACAAATACCATGTTCTATCATTTGTTGTGTGGATGTGTCATCCATATAACGCCCATTCTATATATATACCCCGACATTATTAATATGTAGAAACAACTTGTGTGACATACCTATAAATTATTCATTTCTATGAAGGCAGTTGCGCATTGTTTTCGATTACATTTTTTTCGATGATCGAAGGAAGTTAATTGATTTGAGGACTTTCGAAACACTTAGAATTAAAATATTGTTCATACTATCGAAGCAACGATTTCCAAAACAATTGGTCATTAAAATAAAGTTCATACTATCCAAACAACGACTTCCAAAACCTTTGGACATTAGAATAAAGTTCATACTATCAAAACAACGACTTCCAAAACCCTTGGACAATAGAATAAAGTTCATACTATCGAAACAACGACTTCAACGACTTCCAAAACACTTGGACATTACAATGACGTTCATACTATCGAAACCATGACTTCCAAAACACTTAGATATTAGAATAAAGTTCATACTATCGAAACAACGATTTCCAAAACCCTTGGACAATAGAATAAAGTTCATACTATCGAAACAACGACTTCTAAAACACTTAGACATTAGAATGAGGTTCATACTATCAAAACAACGACTTCAACGATTTCTAAAACACTTGGACATTAGAATGACGTTCATACTATCCAAACAACGACTTCCAAAACCCTTGGACAATAGAATAAAGTTCATACTATCGAACAACGACTTCTAAAACCCTTAGACAATAGAATAAAGTTCATACTATCGAACAACGACTTCTAAAACCCTTAGACAATAGAATAAAGTTCATACTATCGAACAACGACTTCTAAAACACTTAGACATTAGAATGAAGTTCATACTATAGAAACAACGACTTCTAAAACACTTAGACATTAGAATGAAGTTCATACTATAGAAACAACGACTTCTAAAACACTTAGACATTAGAATGAAGTTCATACTATAGAAACAACGACTTCTAAAACACTTAGACATTAGAATGAAGTTCATACTATAGAAACAACGACTTCTAAAACACTTAGACATTAGAATGAAGTTCATACTATAGAAACAACGACTTCTAAAACACTTAGACATTAGAATGAAGTTCATACTATAGAAACAACGACTTCTAAAACACTTAGACATTAGAATGAAGTTCATACTATAGAAACAACGACTTCTAAAACACTTAGACATTAGAATGAAGTTCATACTATAGAAACAACGACTTCTAAAATACTTAGACATTAGAATGAAGTTCATACTATAGAAACAACGACTTCCAAAACACTTAGACATTAGAATGAAGTTCATACTATTAAAACAGTGACTTCCAAAACCCTTGGACATTAGAATAAAGTTCATACTATAGAAACAACGACTTCTAAAACACTTAGACATTAGAATGAAGTTCATACTATAGAAACAACGACTTCTAAAACACTTAGATATTAGAATAAAGTTCATACTATCGAACAACGACTTCTAAAACCCTTAGACAATAGAATAAAGTTCATACTATCGAACAACGACTTCTAAAACACTTAGACATTAGAATGAAGTTCATACTATAGAAACAACGACTTCTAAAACACTTAGACATTAGAATGAAGTTCATACTATAGAAACAACGACTTCTAAAACACTTAGACATTAGAATGAAGTTCATACTATAGAAACAACGACTTCTAAAACACTTAGACATTAGAATGAAGTTCATACTATAGAAACAACGACTTCTAAAACACTTAGACATTAGAATGAAGTTCATACTATAGAAACAACGACTTCTAAAACACTTAGACATTAGAATGAAGTTCATACTATAGAAACAACGACTTCTAAAATACTTAGACATTAGAATGAAGTTCATACTATAGAAACAACGACTTCCAAAACACTTAGACATTAGAATGAAGTTCATACTATTAAAACAGTGACTTCCAAAACCCTTGGACATTAGAATAAAGTTCATACTATAGAAACAACGACTTCTAAAACACTTAGACATTAGAATGAAGTTCATACTATAGAAACAACGACTTCTAAAACACTTAGACATTAGAATGAAGTTCATACTATAGAAACAACGACTTCTAAAACACTTAGACATTAGAATGAAGTTCATACTATAGAAACAACGACTTCTAAAACACTTAGACATTAGAATGAAGTTCATACTATAGAAACAACGACTTCTAAAACACTTGGACATTAGAATAAAGTTCAAACTATCGAAACCATGACTTCCAAAACACTTAGATATTAGAATAAAGTTCATACTATCGAACAACGACTTCTAAAACACTTAGACATTAGAATGAAGTTCATACTATAGAAACAACGACTTCTAAAACACTTAGACATTAGAATGAAGTTCATACTATAGAAACAACGACTTCTAAAACACTTAGACATTAGAATGAAGTTCATACTATAGAAACAACGACTTCTAAAACACTTAGACATTAGAATGAAGTTCATACTATAGAAACAACGACTTCTAAAACACTTAGACATTAGAATGAAGTTCATACTATAGAAACAACGACTTCTAAAACACTTAGACATTAGAATGAAGTTCATACTATAGAAACAACGACTTCTAAAACACTTAGACATTAGAATGAAGTTCATACTATAGAAACAACGACTTCTAAAACACTTAGACATTAGAATGAAGTTCATACTATAGAAACAACGACTTCTAAAACACTTAGACATTAGAATGAAGTTCATACTATAGAAACAACGACTTCTAAAACACTTAGACATTAGAATGAAGTTCATACTATAGAAACAACGACTTCTAAAACACTTAGACATTAGAATGAAGTTCATACTATAGAAACAACGACTTCTAAAACACTTAGACATTAGAATGAAGTTCATACTATAGAAACAACGACTTCTAAAACACTTAGACATTAGAATGAAGTTCATACTATAGAAACAACGACTTCTAAAACACTTAGACATTAGAATGAAGTTCATACTATAGAAACAACGACTTCTAAAACACTTAGACATTAGAATGAAGTTCATACTATAGAAACAACGACTTCTAAAACACTTAGACATTAGAATGAAGTTCATACTATAGAAACAACGACTTCCAAAACACTTGGACATTAGAATAAAGTTCAAACTATCGAAACAACGACTTCTAAAACTCTTGGACATGGAAATATGGTACCATAAGAAGTTTAATCTACATTACACATTTTCTGGATACTGAAGGTCTGAACACAAGACTTAAGAGGAATATAAACAATGTCGAAATTGCCTCAATGGATTTGCCAGCGCGTACCCCATACCTGAATCCTATCGAGCATTTTTGGTATAAACTTGAGAAAAATGCTATCGATACATGCAAAAGGGATTGGAAGTTGTTATTAGGACCTCGTGATGGAACGTTCAATATTGATAGGTGGTTAATTTCAAGTATGCGTTACACCCGAAGAGTTCAACATAACCTAACTTGAAAAGGTAGAAAGTGGTCAGGATTAAGTTAGTGAGTTATTTCGATTAAATTACTATATTTTTAATTGCTTAAGATTTTCTTTCGTTCGATATTTTTTCTAAACAAAAAAATTTAGACCACTCGTTCTAAAGCTAAGACTAATTGCTTCGAGATGCCAAATTTAGGAAAAGATTGGAAGCTACTGACTTTTCGGTAAAAACTTTTGACCGCCATCGTTCGATTTGAGTCGATTGCTTTGGTAACGAATTATGTTTTTAAAACTAAAAGTTGACGTTCGAAAAACAATTCTAGGTGTTTGATATTGATAATGACGCGTATCTGCCGTTAATATTTCATTCAAATCGAAATGTCAAACATGATAAATTTAACTCAATTTATCCAGGTCAAGCCTGACCTCAACTCTAGCCTAAATTTAACGACATTCAAGTGGCTGTTAAATGGAATTCTCAATTTACTACAAGGACTGAACGTTATTATGATTTATTCGACATACCAGTATCATGTACTTATATATAATTGCGTATTATTAATAACGTTTGACAGAATAATAAATATAAGTAATAATTAAACGCCATTGAGATATTGATAATATCTAACAATTATTTAAATCGATTCGAGGATAATGTTAATAAATGTTAATTATAATTTTATACGTACCAGTTTAGAAATACGATAAAATCATTTTATTAACAAGCTTTTAGTAGTTTCCACGATTTTGTCCTATTTTTAGCGTCATATTTAATTTAAACTTTCCACGATTGTCAAAGACTGCCGATACGAGTAAGCGCGCAGTACCAAACTTGAGAAAACGAGATGCAACCATCACTACATCCGTACATATCAAAAAACTTGTACTACAAAGTTTTATCTTTTTCACCAACACAAAGAAATAACTACAAAACGGAACACTAGGAATTACACATGACAAAAGTGCCCAAAAATCTGACTCCTGACCAAAAATTCTCGCGTCAACGGCTCTGCTCAGATTTAGGAAAAGATTTGCTTTAAAAGGGACTCGATTTGAGTCGTTTGAAGGCAATAATCAAAGAAGACTTCCAGCACTGATTCGATCAATGGAAAAAACGTATGGAAAGGTGCGTGGCCTTTTTTCCTATTGATCGTAAGCTTATACAGAGGTCACCACGTCCAAGCTGCTTGTGTTTACTTAGTTCCAAGTAGGATTGAAAGAAATCCACGATAATCGATAGGTAAATGAAGTTTGAATGGTAGTTTAAAGATTAGGGAATCCAAAAGATTGATAATTGTTTTAAAAATTTTCGAAAACTTGATGTTTGGAACTAGGGAGAAGACGGCATTCATGGTTGCGCAACCCACGCCAAAAAAGAAGAAATGTAATAAGAAAAAGCAGAAAAAATCAAGATAAAATAGGGCATTACACTATAAAACGTGAATTAAATGTAGTGTTTATCTGACTAATTTCATGTGTAGTTTGTTATACTTCGATTCACGATTTCCAATAAATTAATTATTATTTTTATTTATTGTACAGTCCGACAGCTCTAAATTACAGATAAAGTGCTAACTCATTGCATTCTCATTAACTAATCTGATCGAAATTATTAGTCCATCTATGAAAACAAAAACCAAAAGAAACGCCATTTTTGAAAGGTCAGCTGCTAGTAGTCAATTTCATAATCTATTATAGCCTAGGTAACATTTTTAATTTAGCTTCGTAGTTTATTTGTTAATGATCAAACTTAATCCTTTTGTCCATCTTCCATCCAGTTTTTCTTCCAAAAATTCTTCCCATTTTCTCTGTTTTTCGCTCTTCCACTTTTGGCTTCTAGTATTCTTTGTTCTTCCACCATTTTGACCACAATAATAACGCGAAAAAATACATTAAAAGCTTTTTACTTAATTTAATTTGTATATATGTAAGTTATTTCGACTGTCTAAGCCTGTTGTAAGAAGCATTTCAATCTGACCTCCCCCTGTACTAAACTGTCATGATAAACACCTGTCATTGCAGCTTCTCTTCACCAATCAACAAATTTTACATCTTCATTAACCCAAACTTGAAGATTCCTCGTCCTTTTGGTTTCTAAATCATTAGATATTTGGAGAGTGTGGATTGAAATTGTACCTACCAAAAAAAGTATCGCGTCAAACATAAAAATGGCAACGTTGCTTGAAAAATAGCTTCTTATCAGTTTCTATTAGGCACAGATCGACAGTACACAATTTATGCTTTTTTTTGTGGCATTTCTACATTAATATTGACTATTGACACGTTAGCTAACCTCACAAAATGGAAGGAATCCAGAGATCCAGAGTAAATGACACCTCCTCACTTTAATAATTTATTTATTATATTAAATATCCCATGATAATTTGTTGAATGTGGGTTAAAACTAGATTGTTTATTCGATCTAAATAAACATTTAATTAATAATATATGCGAGGTTTTTAATTGACAGGTACTAATTAGCAGTTTCATATGGTATAGTTACTGATATTATCGGAAATCTTATTGACTTTGATTATAATAATTATCAACGAGAATTAACATTCAAGTTGACTGGCAGCCTTGGTGATGGATTTCTAATAAAATCAATCTATACAACATACTTCCGCTTAGATTGTCAATATAATGATTTCGTTAACGCAATGGAATAATCACGAAATTCGTTTTTTTGACACGTAATGTCACTGTCACTGTCAATGTCAGATAATTCGATAACTAATGTCAATTTAGTTGAAGTGAAAGTGTAGTTGAAGCTTCCTCGGTTAAGTGTAATTCAGAGGAAGATCAGAGTTGTTTTTGCACTTAATTATTCGTCGTGATCTAGACTTTTGGAAACGAATTATCTTGAAAAAACTTTCAAGTTGTACAAACACGGACGTATTCTAGTTTACAGATCACCATATTTAAGATTTCAAGGGAATTATGATTAAAGGTAACTGTCTGGGCTTCGATGGGTATCAATGGGTTTGAATTTTGTTGGAGATTTGGTGTAAGGTTTAATTCTGAAGAAACAATATCAAGACTTTAATCTAGCTGGCAAATAGTCCTTATATAAACATATCATCGTGGGAATTCATCTAAATACTTTCAGTACAGGAAACGGATCTGACCGCTAAATCATTGCTGGTGTCTTTAGACCTGCGACCAATCAAATTTGCTATTCATGAACCAATACGATTTGTTTTAATGTTTCCATTCCGTAGATTTATTTGGTAATAACTTCGGAAGACCTCGCGTTTCACCTTTCTTTCATTGTAGATTAATATCAGCATTTTTCCTAATGCCCGAGGGACACAGTTTTTGACCAGGTGTCCAAATCAACTCAAGCTCTTTTGTAAAGAACAAATGAATTTGAACATAACCTAAAAATTACAACTGATAAATTTAAAACGAGTATTTTATCTATGCTAGCTATATTCGTCGTGTTATAAAAAACGCAAGCGACAAATTCGTATCTAATAAAACTTAGATGATAACAGTTATTCATTCTATTCAACATTAAACAGTTCTTAAAACATTATACTAAAAAAAATCATAACTATAATTGGGTGGTAGCACTGATAAACAAACTAGATGAACAATTGTTACTGTTTCACACTTAATAGTGACAGTTCGTCATTGCCAACATAAAAAACAACTTAATAGTGACAATTCGTCGTTGCCAAGATGAAAACTTCTATTTAATATTGACAGGTCGTTATTGCCAACATAAAAAACAACTTAGTAGTGACAGGTCATTATTGCCAACATAAAAAACAAATTAGTAGTGACAGGTCGTCATTGTTAACATGAAAACCAACTTAATAGTCACAGGTCGTTATTGCCAACATAAAAAACAACTTAGTAGTGACAGGTCGTTATTGCCAACATAAAAACCAACTTAATAGTCACAGGTCGTTATTGCCAACATAAAAACAAAGTTAATAGTGACAAGTCGTCTTTGCCAACATGGAAACTTCAACTTAATAGTGACAAGTCGTCATTACCAACATGAAACTTCAAATTTTGCTTATATAATAATAGTTATTTATTCTGATTCAAATTAAACAGTTGATAAAACATTATACTAAAAAAAATCATAACTATAATTGGGTGGTAGCACTGATAAACAAACTAGATGAACAATTGTTACTGTTTCACACTTAATAGTGACAGTTCGTCATTGCCAACATAAAAAACAACTTAATAGTGACAATTCGTCGTTGCCAAGATGAAAACTTCTATTTAATATTGACAGGTCGTTATTGCCAACATAAAAAACAACTTAGTAGTGACAGGTCATTATTGCCAACATAAAAAACAAATTAGTAGTGACAGGTCGTCATTGTTAACATGAAAACCAACTTAATAGTCACAGGTCGTTATTGCCAACATAAAAAACAACTTAGTAGTGACAGGTCGTTATTGCCAACATAAAAACCAACTTAATAGTCACAGGTCGTTATTGCCAACATAAAAACAAAGTTAATAGTGACAAGTCGTCTTTGCCAACATGGAAACTTCAACTTAATAGTGACAAGTCGTCATTACCAACATGAAACTTCAAATTTTGCTTATATAATAATAGTTATTTATTCTGATTCAAATTAAACAGTTGATAAAACATTATACTAAAAAAAATCATAACTATAATTGGGTGGTAGCACTGATAAACAAACTAGATGAATAATTGAAAGTTTTGTTACTGTTTGACACTTAATAGTGACAGTTCGTCATTCCCAACATGGAAACTTCAACTTAATAGGGACAGTTCGTCATTGTTAACATGAAAACCAACTTAATAGTCCCAGGTCGTTATTGCCAACATAAAAACAAAGTTAATAGTGACAAATCGTCTTTGCCAACATGGAAACTTCAACTTAAAAGTGACAAGTCGTCATTACCAACATGAAACTTCAAATTTTGCTTATATAATAATAGTAATTTAATCTGTTTCAAATTAAACAGTTGATAAAACATTATACTAAAAAAAAATCATAACTATAATTGGGTGGTAGCACTGATAAACAAACTAGATGAATAATTGAAAGTTTTGTTACTGTTTGACACTTAATAGTGACACTTCGTCATTCCCAACATGGAAACTTCAACTTAATAGTCACAGGTCGTTATTGCCAACATAAAAACAAAGTTAATAGTGTCAAGTCGTCTTTGCCAACATGGAAACTTCAACTTAATAGTGACAAGTCGTCATTACCAACATGAAACTTCAAATTTTGCTTATATAATAATAGTTATTTATTCTGTTTCAAATTAAATAGTTGATAAAACATTATACTAAAAAAAATCATAACTATAATTGGGTGGTAGCACTGATAAACAAACTAGATGAACAATTGAAAGTTTTGTTACTGTTTGACACCTAATAGTGACAGTTCGTCATTGCCAACATGGAAACTTCAACTTAATAGTAACGGATCGTCATTGCCAACATAAAAACCAACTTAATAGTGACAGGTCGTCATTGCCAACATAAAAAACAACTTAATAGTGACAGTTCGTCATTTTTAACATGAAAACCAACTTAATAGTCATAGGTCATTATTGCCAACATAAAAAGAAAGTTAATAGTGACAGTTCGTCATTTCTAACATGGAAAATTCAACTTAATAGTGACAGGTCGTCATTGCCAACATTAAAACCAACTTATTAGTGACGGATCGTCATTGCCAACATAAAAACCAACTTAGTAGTGACAGGTCGTCATTGCCAACATAAAACCAACTTAGTAGTGACAGGTCATTATTACCAACATGAAATTTCAAATTTAGCGTATCGTACAATGTTACTAATTGCATTTATATATATTCTGAGGCCAAGAAGTGATAGACCGCGTTACGTACCTCGTATAAAAAACTTTTTGTATCACCATTTGTGTGTTTCCTGTGTGGGTTCGAGCAAAAAATGACACGTAACCAGCAACATTGTTCGAAATAACGAGTACGTAGTTAATAAATTCAATGATTTATTCAGAAAACCTTGTTTACTTCGCGCGTTTGGTTGCACATGAGAAGACATCCATTAACATGTTGGGTTTTAAAGCCCATTAATCATCTAAACTAATTAGACAGGCGCGATTTTTTTTTTCGAAAATTTTTATTAAGCAAAACAGCGGAAATAACATAAGTTATAGCTTGTCAACGATAACGGGGTCGAGCACATAATGTCGCTAGTCGTAAATTATCATTATCACTTAATATGAGAGTTGTCAGAGAAAGTGACTAATTATCGGTTCTCTTGGATTACTATTATTTAACAGATAGTAATTATTCAATTCTATTGTCCACAAACATTTCTGTAATTAGATGTAATGTACTAGCAGCGACTCTCTCGTAAATAACTGGTACTTTAAATCGGTCTATTGTTTGAAAGGTTACTCGTCTAATTGCTTTGTTACTTAATGACATGTTCTAATGACATACTTTAATGTATCATCATCGATAGTTGACTAGTCGACTAGAGTATAATATAAATTATCTATCTTTGTCCACGTGAATCTATTAATTAAACATCTAATTAACATTTATCTACGAGGTGTAATTCAAAAAGTTATCACCTTATTGATAATTAGTCCGTGAAACCGGAACTGTTAGAGCTGGCAACACTGCCTTTGAAAACATCCGCGTGTTATAATCTAATTTTTTTCTAAATAACATATTTATAGTACGTATACTACTTAGAGATTTACGTGGGACATTTTTGTGTCTTGTTTTGTACTGTGTTTGAAGTTTTTACTTTCCTAAATTAGTCTTCGACCATTATGATGATGAAAGTTTATCCATCTTCATTGCTGCCGTTGGAAAGTCCTTCTGTCAGCTGTCAAATATATCGACAACGACATTTGAGTTTAAATTAAATTTAGACAAACTTTTTTTCATCCAAAGAAGTCAAACAAACTCATTTTAGAACCAGTTGAAGTTTGGAAAAGAGTTTTTTCGACCAAATTATATTAGGAACATTATAATGTTCAAATAGATCTATGAAAATCCAATTTTCAACCAAATGAGGTTTGAAATAGCCGTTTCTATCCAAATTGGATTAGAAATAATTGTTGTTCAACAAAATTAGATGTGGAGAAGACAATTTAAAACCGAAGGAAGTTTGGAAAAGAATTTTCTGGTCCAAATTATATTGGGAACAGTATAATGTTCAAATCGATCTAGGAAAATACAATTTTCAACCAAATGAGGTTTGAAACTGCCGTTTCTATCCAAATTGGATTAGAAATACTTGTTGTTCAACAAAATTAGATGTCGAGAAGATATTTTGGAACCAAATGAAGTTTGGAAAAGTATTTTCTCGTCCAAATTATATTAGGAACAGTATAATGTTCAAATCGATCTAGGAAAATACAATTTTCAACCAAATGAGGTTTGAAATAGCCGTTTCTATCCAAATTGGATTATAAATAATTGTTGTTCAACAAAATTAGATGTGGAGAAGACATTTTAGAAGCGAAGGAAGTTTGGAAAAGAATTTTCTCGTCCAAATTATATTGGGAACAGTATAATGTTCAAATCGATCTATGAAAATCCAATTTTCAACCAAATGAGGTTTGAAATAGCCGTTTCTATCCAAATTGGGTTAGAAATAATTGTTGTTCAACAAAATTAGATGTCGAGAAGATATGTTAGAACCAAATGAAGTTTGGAAAAGTATTTTCTCGTCCAAATTATATTAGGAACAGTATAATGTTCAAATCGATCTATGAAAATTCAATTTTCAACCAAATGAGGTTTGAAACAGCCGTTTCTATCCAAATTGGATTAGAAATACTTGTTGTTCAACAAAATTAGATGTGGAGAAGACATTTTAGAACCGAATGAAGTTTGGAAAAGAATTTTCTCGTCCAAATTATATTGGGAACAGTATAATGTTCAAATCGATCTAGGAAAATCCAATTTTCAACCAAATGAGGTTTGAAATAGCCGTTTCTATCCAAATTGGATTAGAAATAATTGTTGTTCAACAAAATTAGATGTCGAGAAGATATATTAGAACCAAATGAAGTTTGGAAAAGAATTTTCTCGTCCAAATTATATTAGGAACAGTATAATGTTCAAATCGATCTATGAAAATCCAATTTTCAACCAAATGAGGTTTGAAATAGCCGTTTCTATCCAAATTGGATTAGAAATAATTGTTGTTCAACAAAATTAGATGTGGAGAAGACATTTTAGAACCGAAGGAAGTTTGGAAAAGAATTTTCTCGTCCAAATTATATTGGGAACAGTATAATGTTCAAATCGATCTATGAAAATCCAATTTTCAACCAAATGAGGTTTGAAATAGCCGTTTCTATCCAAATTGGATTAGAAATAATTGTTGTTCAACAAAATTAGATGTGGAGAAGACATTTTAAAACCAAAGGAAGTTGGGAGAAGAATTTTCTCGTCCAAATTATATTGGGAACAGTATAATGTTCAAATCGATCTATGAAAATCCAATTTTCAACCAAATGAGGTTTGAAATAGCCGTTTCTATCCAAATTGGATTAGAAATAATTGTTGTTCAACAAAATTAGATGTCGAGAAGATATGTTAGAACCAAATGAAGTTTGGAAAAGTATTTTCTCGTCCAAATTATATTGGGAACAGTATAATGTTCAAATCGATCTATGAAAATCCAATTTTCAACCAAATGAGGTTTGAAATAGCCGTTTCTATCCAAATTGGATTAGAAATAATTGTTGTTCAACAAAATTAGATGTCGAGAAGATATGTTAGAACCAAATGAAGTTTGGAAAAGTATTTTCTCGTCCAAATTATATTAGGAACAGTATAATGTTCAAATCGATCTATGAAAATTCAATTTTCAACCAAATGAGGTTTGAAACAGCCGTTTCTATCCAAATTGGATTAGAAATACTTGTTGTTCAACAAAATTAGATGTGGAGAAGACATTTTAAAACCAAAGGAAGTTTGGAAAAGAATTTTCTCGTCCAAATTATATTAGGAACAGTATAATGTTCAAATCGATCTATGAAAATCCAATTTTCAACCAAATGAAGTTTGAAATAGCCGTTTCTATCCAAATTGGATTAGAAATACTTGTTGTTCAACAAAATTAGATGTCGAGAAGATATTTTGGAACCAAATGAAGTTTGGAAAAGAATTTTCTCGTCCAAATTAAATTGGGAACAGTATAATGTTCAAATCGATCTAGGAAAATCCAATTTTCAACCAAATGAGGTTTGAAACAGCCGTTTATATCCAAATTGGATTAGAAATAATTGTTGTTCAACAAAATTAGATGTGGAGAAGACATTTCAGAACCAAATGAAGTTTGGAAAAGAATTTTCTCGTCCAAATTAAATTGGGAACAGTATAATGCTCAAATCAAATTAAGAAAAGCTATTCTTGAACCAATCGAGGTTTGTTGAACCAGATAATTGAATGAAATAGCCAGCTCTATATAAATTAAATTAGGAAAAATCATTGTACCACGAATTGAAATTCGGAAAAGAGATTCAGAACCAAATGAACTTTAGAACAAACATTTTAGTTCAAATTAAATTCGGAAAAAGCAAATCTTGAACAGCCAGCGATTGGAGCAACCTATCTTCGTACTTAAATATAAAAAATAAAGCTTTGTAAGCTCTTAACTTGGTACTTTCGAGTTTTTTCTATATCTGCGATGTGTTTCCCTGAATATTCCGTACAAACTTCAACTTTCTAGCGATATTGATCTATACAGGAACTCACATTGTACTTGATGAACACAGAATTTAATTCTATCGATAAAATCGATGATAATTTATGTATGAAGTGATAATTCATCGTAACCTGATTGAACTATTGTTTGTTTTAAGTGTCCTAGAACTATCAGTGAAATTAATATTTCTTTCATCCCTAAACATGTTATAAACTGCCCAACATTCAAAAAGAGGTTAAATACTTCTTCTTCTAAACAGTAGTCTTCTTTTTTCGTCAGTTTCATTTCCTTAAGATGGACATTCAGGCATTTATGTCACGTGTATTAGATCCACTGAATCATCTCGATAAAATTTCCAATTCCTTCATTGTTGGAACAGAAAATAATCCGAAGGGGTTAAATCTGGCGAATAGGTAGCAATTCAAACCGACGCCATGACCTTCCTTGCAACTGGAACAGTTTTTGCCTTCTTTGGAGTAGTTTCTTCGTTTTCAGTCTCAAATCATTGTTTAATTCGTAATAAATTGTTCACTAATTGTTGTGTGACACCCTGTAAATGTACGTAGGGTTTAAAAAAAAAGAAAGCGTCATCTAAAAGGGCAATAAGACCGGTCGTATATTAAAATTACGGCTGAGTTGGTTTTTTCCCAGATATCTCCTGCAAAATGTAATAAGAATTGTCAAATATTTCACTTAAACACCGAGAAAGAATTTGAAGATATACCTAAATTGTTACTTGGACATTTTATTACTTAGATAAAACTGCAAATGTTGTTCTAAGAATCCACGCGCGATTATTTTAAGACTGTGCTTTCCAGCAAATTATATTTTTAATATAATCGCTTTTTGGTAAATTTTGAGACAATAATTCAATATTAAAACTGTAGTTTTTGCTCAAATTGTTACGAACAATAACGTTCGGCTGTTATACGAGAAATCAAAGGGTACCAAACATGGAATATATGGTGGATCATCTATCAATTCGATGTTTTGACTTCAAAAACGTTTTTGTTTGAACTGATGTATCACAACTCGCATTGTTGTGGTAGAGAAATGATTTGTATTCTAATCAATCGATTACTTTGCACCAATTGAGTTGTTGTGGGAAAAATTGAAAAGGAAATCAGAAAGCAGAGTCCTAATTCCATTTCACATCTTTGGAATATCCTGAACAACGGATAGAACCTAAGGGTACGTTTCCAGCGAAGTGGAAACGCGGCTTAGAAGCTCGGCATACCAGAAACAGGCTTAAGAACTGTCCTGACACGGTCTATAGAGGTTGCATTGTGCAGATCAAGGATTATCTTCTTCCTTTTGATTGCATATCGATTTGCACGTGCTCGAGGTAACTTTTGATGCAATTACTCGTTGCAGGCTCGTGCCTATTCGCGGCAATCTTTCTTGATCGATGGCCGAGCTTTGCGGCGGGTGCAAAAGGCGATGGATAGAACTAAAAGCTGCTTTTCTCAAACCTCGGCGAGTTTTTGCTATTGAAGTGTCGCGTTGAATCCCGATATCTGTATTTGATCCAGTTGCAAGAAATATCCCGATTATATTAAGTTCTTCAGTGTCCAGGGAGAGGTAGAAGGTTTTGGTTTTTCCCAAAGTCAGGTATATTGGGGAGGATTGTTATTGTATGCTATTTGGACACCGAGAAGTTTACTAAGAGTTTCTTGGGTCGGGTAACGGTCAGTCAAATGTGGACGCCAGGAAATTTAACCTCAAAAAACACGAAACTCGTACACCAGCACTATTCGCAAAATCGTTGGCGTGTTGTTGCGTATTAGGGCAAAAACTTTTGACTGGTAGTCTATATAAACAAGTAACAGCGTTTTTTATTCTAAATTGTCTTGAATCTGTTGGAATATCAGCCAACGAATTGCTTTGCTTTGCTAGTTTTTAATGTAAATTATTTTTTTTACATATAAACTTGTTGAAATTCGTACTATTAGAAATATTTATACGCAAATTATGTTAATCGCCGTTAGATAATAGGTAAATTAATTAAGGTTTTTGAAAGGTATTTATTAAAATTTCGTGACAAGTTATTATTTCTAGGGACGTTATTAGTCGAAGAATTTAAACAAAATTGATAATGCGACCGATAAAATACAAAATATGTTAATGTTATATTCGTTACTCAACGAGGTTGTTGAATATTTATACGAGGTGACGACAGAATTTACTTTACGAGAATCTGGCATAAATTTGTTTTGATATCTATATGAGAAATAATTGTTAAAAAGGTTTAGTATATTCGAAACAATTTAATTGATGAAAAGAAATAATAATAATGTACCATACCCTCTATATATTAGCAAAAAAACAACGAGAAAACAATTTGTAATAATCAATTTATCGCAGAATATTAATTACGTTTCGCACAATCGAAAATGTTCGAAATCGATTCTGTCAGTACGAATTCGGATTCTTGACCGTCGTCTTTTAAGACCAGCTACAGGCAACACGCAGCCCCATACATTCATGGATAATACATCTCAACACGTCAGCTCGAGTAATCAATCGTGATTTATGTGTATTGAATGGGCCTGTGAATGGCGGCTGTTTCACAAAGCCTTCGCCATAATGTATTTTGACTAGACGAAGGAAACATTCCCAATATACAGATTCCAGAAGAAAAGAACCGAAAGAAACTGACGCGAGATAATGTTTTCTTACGAACAGGACCGCATCGAGTAAATAATTCAGTTAATAACATTGTGATTTGATCATCACATTCTAAATCTCCATAAATTTCTTATTCAATAGAAGTTCATTGGTTTATATGAAAAAAAAAACGTTTAAGATATAGAAAAATTCTTTATTGTAAAGATTTTCTACGCGGCGAAATTCCGTGAGAAAAATTCTTTATTGGACAAATTTTCTACGCGGCGAAATTCCGTAAGAAAAATTCTTCATTGTACAAATTTTCTACACGGCGAAATTCCGTGAGAAAAATTCTTTATTGGACAAATTTTCTACGCGGCGAAATTCCGTAAGAAAAATTCTTTATTGTACAAATTTTCTATGCGGCGAAATTCCGTCAAAAAATTCTTTATTGGACAAATTTTCTACGTGGCAAAATTCCGTAACAAAAATTCTTTATTGGACAAATTTTCTACGCGGCGAAATTCCGTAACAAAAATTCTTTATTGGACAAATTTTCTACGCGGCGAAATTCCATAAGGAAAATTCTTCATTGTACAAATTTTCTACACTGCGAAATTCCGTGAGAAAAATTCTTTATTGGACAAATTTTCTACGCGGCGAAATTCCGTAACAAAAATTCTTTATTGGACAAATTTTCTACGTGGCGAAATTCCGTAACAAAAATTCTTTATTGGACAAATTTTCTATGGGGCGAATTTCCATAAGGAAAATTCTTCATTGTACAAATTATCTACACGGCGAAATTCCGTGAGAAAAATTCTTTATTGTACAAATTTTCTATGGGGCGAATTTCCGTCAAAAAATTCTTTATTGGACAAATTTTCTACGTGGCGAAATTCCGTAAGAAAAATTCTTTATTGTACAAATTTTCTACGCGGCGAAATTCCGTAAGAAAAATTCTTCATTGTACAAATTTTCTACACGGCGAAATTCCGTGAGAAAAATTCTTTATTGGACAAATTTTCTACGCGGCGAAATTCCGTAAGAAAAATTCTTTATTGTACAAATTTTCTATGCGGCGAAATTCCATCAAAAAATTCTTTATTGGACAAATTTTCTACGTGGCAAAATTCCGTAACAAAAATTCTTTATTGGACAAATTTTCTACGTGGCGAAATTCCGTAACAAAAATTCTTTATTGGACAAATTTTCTAAGAGGGGAAATTCCATAAGGAAAATCCTTCATTGTACAAATTCTCTACACGGCGAAATTCCGTGAGAAAAATTCTTTATTGGACAAATTTTCTACGCGGCGAAATTCCGTAACAAAAATTCTTTATTGGACAAATTTTCTACGTGGCGAAATTCCGTAACAAAAATTCTTTATTGGACAAATTTTCTACGCGGCGAAAATCCGTCAGAAAAATTCTTCATTGTACAGATTTTCTACGCGGCGAAATTCCGTAAGAAAAATTCTTTATTGGACAAATTTTCTACGCTGCGAAATTCCATCAGAAAAATTCTTTATTGGACAAATTTTCTACGTGGCGAATTTCCGTGTGAAAAATTCTTTTGTGGACAAATTTTCTACGCGGCGAAATTCCGTCAGGAAAATTCTTCATTGTACAGATTTTCCCCGCGGCGAAATTCCGTCAGAAAAATTCTTTATTGGACAAATTTTCTACGCGGCGAAATTCCGTCAGGAAAATTCTTCATTGTACAGATTTTCCCCGCGGCGAAATTCCGTCAGAAAAATTCTTTATTGGACAAATTTTCTACGCGGCGAAATTCCGTTAGAAAAATTCTTCATTGTAAAGATTTTCCCCGCGGCGAAATTCCGTCAGAAAAATTCTTTATTGGACAAATTTTCTACGCGGCGAAATTCCGTCAGGAAAATTCTTCATTGTACAGATTTTCCCCGCGGCGAAATTCCGTCAGAAAAATTCTTTATTGGACAAATTTTCTACGCGGCGAAATTCCGTTAGAAAAATTCTTCATTGTAAAGATTTTCTACGCGGCGAAATTCCGTAAGAAAAATTCTTTATTGGACAGATTTTCTACGCGGCGAAATTCCGTGAGAAAAATTCTTTATTGTACAAATGCTAAAAATTTACATAACCACTACACCAACACTGTTTAACGCTTCCGAAGACGATGTTGAATATTATCACTTCTTCTAATAATTCATCGTTTGGTTATTCAAAGTATTGCCTATCTGAATTTATGACCTTTTCCCATCTTTTAGGCAATTAGTGGATCCCACCCCAAAAGAACTGCCTCTGCTTGGCAGATAATAATGAATCAATACAATTTTTGATATCTTGTTCTGATGTGAACCGTTTTCTCCAGTGAGGGCGTTCTGCATCGACCGGAACAAATGGTAATCAGAAGGGACAAGATCTGGGCTATAAGGCGACTATAAGAGGCGACTATCGATTGGCTTGGGGTTGTCGTAATGGATCCATTTTTCATCACCAGTAACAATCCGATGCAAAAATGACGTTCTAGACATGCAAAACCGCCATTCGACGTCTCTCGGCTTGAGTTCATGTGCAACCCAATTTGGTTGCTTTTGAGTATATCCAGCTGCTTTTAAACGTTTCGAAATGGCTGCTTAAATGACACCCAAAGATTTTGCGAGTTCTTCTTGTATTTGGCGAGAATCTTCATCGAGTAATGCTTCTAGTTCTTCATCTTCGAACTTTTTTGGCTGCCTAGTACAACATTTTCAAGTATTTCAAATTTGCGTATCACTTTTTTCCCTCAGTTATATTTTTATATAGATTTTTCAACAATCCGTAATACATTTTATGGTCTTTCGAGCCGTATTAAAATCCGATCAACGACAACTCGACTATAATATCTATGTATTACACATACGCTGTCAGTTAAATTGTAGAAAGAGCAATGGAAACTTGAAAGAGTGACGACAAGCAAATAGAAGAAGCAATAACACGCTGATCTGCGGTCGAGGGTGTCAAAGCTCAAAACGGTGGGGATGGAACAATGCGTATGACGTCACAGACGGCAGAGAGCGCTTGTCGCATGGCCAAGTGAGCGTCAGTGCCGTCAGTTCAGTCACGTTAACGTACGGACGTTCGTCGTATTGCGTTTTTAGATAATTTCATCGCGGGTGTTGAAACGAATTTATTTTTTTTTGTTTAAATATAGTGTGTATGTGAAGTTTCGAGTGATTTTTTTTAATCTTCATTCGTTCAGCCTATGGAACACATCGTGACATTATGTTGACTTCGCCTAATCAGTATTTGAGACCGGAGTATCTCACACCGTTACCTACAACGGTAAGTTCTTCATTAGGAATTGTAATTGCTCTAACTAAGACACCATTTTGATCCTATATACCTCTTGAAACGCAGTTAACGATATTTCTAATAAAGTTTTATAACTAATCCACGAGTGTAAAATAAAATATCCCACCACGTCTTAGTCCTAAATATCTCAATTAAATTTGTTGTTTTACATTATTGAACATAACCTCAACAATAAAATCAATCGACAAAATATATCGATGAAGTTGTTTCGTCTCGTTCTTCTTTAAATGAAATTTTAAGGTTAGGAAACACGAAAAGTCGACGCGGACTAGATCCGGTGAATACGATAGCTATTCGAGTTTTCTTTTCGGTCATATTTCTTCCTGTACATTACCAAGCATTAATACTTGATGATCTTTATTTATTTTTTCGCTTTTTTGTGAATATTAAATGTAAACAATCCCATTAATATCCGAAAGAAATGATCGTAATCGCCGGGTAGATCTGGATCGTCGTTTTTTGACTGTTTATCGTTTCAGCAGTGTAGTGGTGGATCCGGGATTCATCTACAATTATAAATAGACGCAAAAATGTGATTTATTTTGCTTAAATCGCGTCATTAAGGCCTTTATGATGATATTTATCGATGATATTACAAATTAACGCAATTTTTGACCGTCCACCAACATTTTAAGACGTAAATGATAGTGCTACATAATATCTAACTTCTAGATCATTTAAGTAAGCGAATTGTCTCTTGAGAGGGCTGGAATTTGAATTAGAAACTCTCAAATATGTTTTTAAAATTGAAATGATTGAAGTTTTTTTACACAATCCACGTCTCATTCTACAATATCTGTCACCATCGATGTTTTGTTTGAACTGATTAATCAAGAACGTTATGTGACATATCGAGCAGATACTAAACGATTTTACTTGTATAAGATATGAAAAAATTGTTCCAAACGTACATTTTTGTGGACCAAATGTACCTACGAAACATTGTTCATAGAAAGTCGAGTCGATGATCCACCCAAATGATTTTAATTTGTACACCGCGTATAATAAATAACAATACTCAATAAAAATATTAATTACAATAGTAAAAACAAAATATATTACTCACAGAATAAATATTTTCTGATGAAATATACGACTCATAAATTTTAATCATTTATATTAATATTATTTCCTGTATCATGTAACATTGTGTTAATATTATCTTTATATACATATGAAAATTATTATTTATGATATTTTTACTACATATTGTATAATATGTACACAAGAATTTCGTTTCATCCTGTCATAAACTATATTACTTGTATATCTTGATGTTGATTGTCGTTCAAACTAATTGAATAGATCAGCAAATGTGGATACTTCGGATAAAAGTTTCTGCACCGAAAACTCTAACCAGAGAAGATCTGCCGAATGTACCAACTTAAAACGACAATCTAGTCCTCTTGGGGTCCCAATGGACACCTGAAGGCGCTAAAGTTAGCGGGTAATGCGGCATTCTCTCGAAGGAACTCTAGAGGACTACACCAGGAAGCGAAGACGAAGATCTCGGGAAGTTACAACCATCCTACATACATTCTGGACTTTCTAAGAAGACTTTTAGAAAGATTATGACGTCCACAGCTATTGAATATTTCCACAGATTCTCATTATTTCTTTTGAAAATGGTTATTTGTTTTTGGCAAATTATTAGAACAATCTACAAACCAAAACTCTTCTGGTAAACTCTAACCAGAGAAGATCTGCCGAATGTACCAACTTAAAACGACAATCTAGTCCTCTTGGGGTCCCAATGGACACCTGAAGGCGCTAAAGTTAGCGGGTAATGCGGCATTCTCTCGAAGGAACTGTAGAGGACTACACCAGGAAGCTAAGACGAAGATCTCGGGAAGTTACAACCATCCTACATACATTCTGGACTTTCTAAGAAGACTTTTAGAAAGATTATGACGTCCACAGCTATTGAATATTTCCACAGATTCTCATTATTTCTTTTGAAAATGGTTATTTGTTTTTGGCAAATTATTAGAACAATCTACAAACCAAAACTCTTCTGGTAAACTCTAACCAGAGAAGATCTGCCGAATGTACCAACTTAAAACGACAATCTAGTCCTCTTGGGGTCCCAATGGACACCTGAAGGCGCTAAATTTAGCGGGTATTGCGGCATTTTTTCGAAGGAACTGTAGAGGACTACACCAGGAAGCGAAGACGAAGATCTCGGGAAGTTACAACCATCCTACATACATTCTAGACTTTCTAAAAAGACTTTTAAAAAGATTACGATGTCTATCGCTATTTTCATAATCCTGTGAAACGGATCCAATATAGTTCTATAGAGTAGTTACTCGTGGAGAAGTTCAATCACCTCCAATTGAGCTTTGCAATCTTTCAAGACATACATCCGCGATATTATAAGTCTTATAGTAGATATGAATCATAAGTTTTATATTTTCTTCGTTTTTATTCCATAATCCTGGCTCTAGATTGTCATTTCCAGCCGCTTCGTGGTCGACCTCTACTCCGTGTTGCAATTGGATATTGGAGTTTTGTATACTCAACAGATTGAATAAAATTCGAGATAATTTTGCGTATTTTTCTAAAAATTCTACGCAGTAATTGTTCCTTATTTTCGAGTTTCCACCTTCCATCAAACAGTTTGCTAGATAAAAGTACCCAAAAAGCTTTGGACGAGTCTATGTCGAGTTTTCTTTGCACAATGACAGATCTCTAAGTCTGGCCATAATATTATATCGTCTCCAACGTGATATTGACAAAATTAAACTAAAACAGTGTATACTGTAGATATTTCTCCCTTAAATACCTGTTGTCGAATTCGCACAACAGACAGAACTTTACCAGCGAATTTCGCTTTTTTTCTTTATTTTTTACATTTCCGTATAAAAATAATTGTTTCCTATGATATTCCAATTGGAAAGTGTGAAGTATTTTCCACAGAAGATTCGGATATTCGGCTATAACACGGTAAATGCTTGAAATATTTTGGTTTTGAAAAGCTGTTCAAACCAAATTCGAAAATTTTATTCAATGTCACAAGTAATTTTCGTAATTTTCAGCAAAACGGTGAGTTTTATCAAAAAAATACATCAGACAAAAATTGTAGATCATAAAATTATCTACAAAAAACGTATTATTACTTTTTTTCCTAAAAGCCACTGTTTCTGAGATATAATGATTTAAAAATCAATTAAGTATATTTTCAGTAATAAACTTTTATTATAACATTGAATTGAACCGAGACTTTTTGTGAGTATTTATAAAAAAATTCTGTTGACTGATTGGAACTATCAGAAGTTCATCTAATAAATTATCAATTGACGAAGATGTTATAGCCATTAAATACGACGACGAATATATCTGAAACATTTCAACTTTTACAACTTTTTGAATCGTTATATCTCAGAAACGGTGGATCGTAAGAAAAAAAGTATCGATACATTTTTTGTAGATAATTTTATGATCTACAATTTTTGTCTGAGGTATTTTCATGATAAAACTTACCGTTTTGCTGAAAATAGCGAAAAACTCATTTTTTTAACCTTTGATCTTTAATAAAATTTTAATAGCATATTTTTTGTTCTAATTTGACCGGACTATTAATCTAAAAGTTAAAAATAATTCTTGTTTCATATACTATTTGGTGGTTGAACAAATCCAAATCATTTCGATAATTATTCTTCATTTTTTTATGACCACCAACAAAATCAGTTTTCCTTCGTTTCCGTAGATTTTGTTTTTGCGATGCGCCTCCTAGAGATTCTCGAGTCTTAACCATTCACACTCTCGATTCATTCTATATTCCATGTCTTTTGATTTGCGCGTAGTTTCGTCAATTTTTGAGATAAAATTATTAAAAAATTAAAATATCCAAAAACTTTCTTGTTTGAACTGTTTTTTTCGAACAATTCATGCAATATCTGTTCGATTGAATTCCTAAAACCACCTCGAGATGATGATTCATCATCAAAAGTTGAAGCGACTTGATGAAAGTCATAGAAAATTATCGCGCTAAAATCTTGAAACTGAATTTAAGTGTCTGTGTCACATTTTGTGATGATAATTTCAATAGTTGTGTTGGTGTTTCTTTTCCAATCCAATATTATTAAGCGTAAATTAGTAAATGAAGAAATTTCTTTTTGTTGCAGCTCGATGCTAAGAAGAGCCCTTTAGCTTTGCTCGCCCAAACGTGCAGTCAGATAGGCGCAGACACCCCGAATTCCAAACTACTTCAAAGTTCTGAGAAATCTTCAAAATCCAAAAACGATTCTCAAAGAGATAAGAATGAACCGACGAACAAATCATCGAAATTAGACGTAATAAGTCCGAGGGAGAAATCTAAATCTCCCGAAGAAAGATCGAATTCCGTATCCGGTGCAACAAATAGAGTACGTACTCCGGTGGCATCTAAACCGATAACCAATGGAAGGTGTTCGAGTAATTTGAGTAATTCCCCTAGAGCGTCACCGGCCGAAAGAAAAAGTCCCGCCACCGAAAGTAACGCAGACGGAAGCGCAACTCCTGAAAAATCTTTAGGAAGAACTACTCCTCATACGCCATCTTCATCAGCTTCAAAAACAGCTTTCACCCCCAACATATTAACATCGTCATCAGATCCAGCTATAAAAGATCTACCGTTGGGCACTTTTAAACCGGGTGTACCCCCTCCGACGAGTTCTCCGTTTATAGGAGGATACCCATCGTTTCCTCTATCCATGGACTTGATGGCTTCCACGTTAATGAATCAACATCACGCTTTAAAAAACGGCGGACTCGTTCCTTACCTCGGTTACGGTCGAATCAAATCGCAAGATTCGTTATCTTCGGCGTGTAGAGATCCTTATTGTACAGGATGTAGTGTTAGTTCCCATTTACTAGGTACTTCGGTGAAATCTTGTCCTGCCGGATGTACTCAATGTGATCATTCGAAACCCCCGACGACCGCCAGTTACATGAGCCACGGTCCGGCAGCTACGGCGTACGCTCACGCGCAACTGGCCGCCCTAGCGGCGGCTTCCCACCTTCCGTACGTGTGTAATTGGATATCAGGCGATGCGGCTTATTGCGGAAAAAGATTTTCCAGTCCCGAAGAACTCCTAACTCATTTAAGGACTCATACTAGCGGAGCTATTTCCGATAATAGCTCGGCTTTATCGATGTTAGGTTCACCTGGGATACCTCCGACGCATCCCTTACTCCACAGAACATATCCCACGCCGCCGCTTAGTCCTTTAGCGACGGCGAGATATCATCCTTATAGTAAACCGTCCTTATTACCTCCTTCGCTTAGTTCATCGTCCTTACCTGGATTTCCTTTGGGGCATCCAGGCATTTCTCCTTATCTTTCTCCTTATTCTTTGTACGGGCCTAGATTGGGCGCCACGCCCGGTATGCATCAGTAGATTTTCTCGTGGAGCCAAATACTTTTTTTATATATAAAAATATATATAAAAAAAAAGAAAAGCTGTGTTACAGACTCCTAGTCTTTAAATATTTCCTAGATGCTTTAAGCGTTCGGGCGGATACTTTTTTGAATATTTTTTGTTATGCCCAATCGTTTGGAGCGTCGTGGTTTCACCTGGTGTATTATTGTGTGGACGTTTATAGTGTGATATTATTTTTAATAATGTACATTTTCGAATAACGCCCTAGGGTCATTCATTTACGGAAAATTTCGGTGCTCGAGCAAAAAATAAATATCGCCAAGTTTGAGCGGCAACATGCTGAGTTGAGTTGAATTGAGAATGTTGAATGCAAAATCAGTTCCTAGTCCGTCTAGAAATTCCCTAAATTGAGGATAATACAATGTTATATTTGACCAATTGTTTCGCATGATGTGGAAACTTGGTCCTTGAAAGTGAGATCCTTAACCAGAGATGTGGCAGACTTCTACGGATCCTGCGAAGACCTAGTATCCAACCTTCAAGCTCATACTGACGGGAAAGATCGACTAGGCAGGAAACAACGTTCCTGGTTACGAAATATAACAAACTGGCGTGGTGCAGAAGATGGATGCCTTCACATAATAGATTAGAAGCTTCTGCGACGAGGAAGTTACTTTTGCATGATCTGGAAACGCGGTCCTTGAAAGTGAGATCCTTAACCAGAGATGTGGCAGACTTTTACGGATCCTGCGAAGACCTAGTATCCAACCTTCAAGCTCATACTGACGGGAAAGATCGACCAGGGAGGAAACAACATTCCTGGTTACGAAATATAACAAACTGGCGTGGTGCAGAAGATGGATGCCTTCAGATAATAGTTTAGAAGCTTCTGTGACGAGTAAGTTACTATTGCATGAACTGAAAACGTGGTCCTTGAAAGTGAGATCCTTAACCAGAGATGTGGCAGACTTCTACGGATCCTGCGAAGACCTAGTATCCAACCTTCAAGCTCATACTGACGGGAAAGATAGACCAGGGAGGAAACAACGTTCCTGGTTACGAAATATAACAAACTGGCGTGGTGCAGAAGAGGGATGCTTTCAGATAATAGTTTAGAAGCTTCTGCGACGAGTAAGTTACTTTTGCATGATCTGGAAACGCGGTCCTTGAAAGTGAGATCCTTAACCAGAGATGTGGCAGACTTCTACGGATCCTGCGAAGACCTAGTATCCAACCTTCAAGCTCATACTGACGGGAAAGATAGACCAGGGAGGAAACAACATTCCTGGTTACGAAATATAACAAACTGGCGTGGTGCAGAAGATGGATGCCTTCAGATAATAGTTTAGAAGCTTCTGTGACGAGTAAGTTACTATTGCATGAACTGAAAACGTGGTCCTTGAAAGTGAGATCCTTAACCAGAGATGTGGCAGACTTCTACGGATCCTGCGAAGACCTAGTATCCAACCTTCAAGCTCATACTGACGGGAAAGATAGACCAGGGAGGAAACAACGTTCCTGGTTACGAAATATAACAAACTGGCGTGGTGCAGAAGAGGGATGCTTTCAGATAATAGTTTAGAAGCTTCTGCGACGAGGAAGTTACTTTTGCATGATCTGGAAACACGGTCCTTGAAAGTGAGATCCTTAACCAGAGATGTAGCAGACTTTTACGGATCCTGCGAAGACCTAGTATCCAACCTTCAAGCTCATACTGACGGGAAAGATCGACCAGGGAGGAAACAACATTCCTGGTTACGAAATATAACAAACTGGCGTGGTGCAGAAGTGGGATGCCTTCAGATAATAGTTTAGAAGCTTCGGACAAGAGAAAACCTCACGGCAAAGTATCCCACATGGTACATCAAACATTTTTTGTGAGACTTGGAATTAAGAGCTCGAACTTATTGAGATGTAGATGAATATTTTGCATGAGCACCGAAAAAATGAATGAATCACTCTACTATTTATGTAAATACTTGTTATGATTGAAATTTTCGTTTTCGCATATTTGAAATTCGATTGTCATTTGTCACTTTTCAACTGTACCCAATCGACGATTAGTCGATCGTGTTTCAAGTTTTTTTTCCCCTGTAATATAATTCATACCTGAAATATGATCGGCGAAAGTCTTTCGTTGTCTTTATCAATCAACAAGAAGCTGCTGCTACTGAAATACACTCAATTTATACAGGGTGGGAGAGATTCGACGTGAAATTAATGTTATGACATAAAAAAATTTGTCATACGACCCACCGTTTTTGAGTTATAGGCGTTTAAAGTGGCGAAATCATAACTCATATTTTCTAAAGTATACATTCGAAAATTATGGATGTTTATGTCCATTTAGTGTGTTTTATGAAATAAATATACTATATTTAGAATGTGTCTTTATGACGAACTGTTTTCTTGGCATGTACAACGATCTAAAAATCGAGTTAAGCAAAGAGTAGGTAATTTTTTGTTGGAAAATCGATTAAAAAATTCATTTTTGTTATATTTACATTGTACAGGCTGACCCTGTAAAAATAAATTGTTAACAATTGGGCATGATCCGTCTCTGACCTTCAGATAATAGTATAGAATAAATTTATACCGTCAAACACATTTTTATTTAATGTCACAGCATTATTTTCACGACATCTCACACCTGACTTTAATGTAAAAAAGAAACATCAACTTCTAGCCCCAGCGAGTTCAAATTTTGATATTTCATAATAGAATTTTGGGTAATTTTAAACCTTCGTAGTTCCCTCGTTTTTTGGCTCTAAAAAATCGAAAAATCATCCGATTTCGATGAATTTTTTGTATATTAATTGGGAATAAAAAGAATCGAAACTTATATTGTTTAGGTGAGGTTAGGGGGGATGGGGGACGGGCTAAAAATTCAGAACAAATGTTTACATTTGGTCTGCTTGATTGGGTGCATTTTTATGAAAATTTAAAGCCAAGGAAACTAATATGAGCTCCCATTTTTTTTATTTCCTAATTTTTTATCGTAAATCCTCCTTAAAAACGAAGATTTGTACAAAAAATTCATCGAAATCGGATGATTTTTCGATTTTCTAGAGCCAAAAAACGAGAAGACCGTGAAATTTAAAACGTCCTGCATATAAAATTTTTTAGAACCATTTCCAAAATATCGAAAATGTTTCGTTCATTTTTTAAAGAATTGAAAATACTTTATTACCATTAATAATTAACACGAAAGTTGTCTCAGAAGTTCTCAAAATAATAAAAAAAAAGTAAAAAAATTTAGAAAAAAATATCTTTCAGCATAGTCACCTCAATATATCAGTTTCCCAACGCAGTTGGTTTTACATACATTACAAGTTACTTACATAATAATGTTTTTTAACAACACAGTCAAAAAAAAAACTGTCACGGTCTTTTAATTGCAAAAAAACCAAAAATTCCGCTTGCTTATTATACAAGTTATTTATAAAATGAACCTCGTATATTTACATAACCTTAAAAGTATAATTTGTACAATTATTTCACGTACATTTTCATTAACTTAAATTCCATAACACAAATTGAAAAATCGCATTACATGTGGACGGTTTCACAGCATTTGGTCTTGTTAGAAACCATCAGGGTTAATTGGTCGTAGCGTTCGTGTCCCGATCAGGACCCCAGCTAACACATCATTCAATAAGTCGTGTGACTAACTAAGAAAAAACACATTTTTTTACCAAAAATCGATTTTTCCATTATTTAACAGTAATACAATCATTCCAACACGCTTCTTTAACAGCATCAGCAATTTCTTCTTCATTTGAGCTGCATTTTTTGAGATCAGCGCATATCCAGTGGTCACTGGGTACCAGATCTGGACTAAACAGTGGATGAGGAAGCAATTCGTTCAATTTAATCATCGTTTTCATCGACTTGTGAATCGGTGCATTGTCTTGGTGAAATAGTAGTTTTTCCATCGACATACGAGGCCGGTTTTCCTTGATTTTACATCCAACAATTCTATGTAGTGTTGATTGTCTTTTGAAAATAGTCGATGAATAATATTCTGAAGCCATGACCTTTCCAGCTGATTGATGTGCCTTTGGACGCTTCGAACGTGGTTTACTGACTCCAAATGATGATCGTTTTGATTCTGAAGTGAATTGAAGGATCCATGTTTCATCCATTGTCACATAGCAATGCGAATAACCTGATTTATTAAGTGTAAACATGGCCAAACACCTCTCTGAATCATCAACACGTTGTTATATGAGTAATAATATCAATTTGACGACTAGAACATACTAAATTGTTTTAAATCCATAAATCCACAAAAGTAGCTTCACATAAATGGCTGACACTTGTTTCTGACAAATCGAAATATCACGAAATTTGACGGATAATCTTTTTAAAGTTGGTACTTCATAAACGTCATATGGATTTAACAATAGCAGCGCCATCTGTCTGTCAGTCATACGACTTATTGAGTGATGTCATACTTCTGGTTTTATCTCCACATAAATGGCTGTAACTTCTTTGTAACTAATCGAAATATCACGAAATTTGACGGATAATCTTTTTAAAGTTGGTACTTCATAAACGTCATATGGATTTAACGATAGCAGCGCCATCTGTCTGACAGTCATACGACTTATTGAGAGATGTCATACTTCTGGTTTTATCTCCACATAAATGGCTGTAACTTCTTTGTAACTAATCGAAATATCACGAAATTTGACGGATAATCTTTTTAAAGTTGGTACTTCATAAACGTCATATGGATTTAACAATAGCAGCGCCATCTGTCTGTCAGTCATACGACTTATTGAGAGATGTCATACTTCTGGTTTTATCTCCACATAAATGGCTGTAACTTCTTTGTAACTAATCGAAATATCACGAAATTTGACGGATAATCTTTTTAAAGTTGGTACTTCATAAACGTCATATGGATTTAACGATAGCAGCGCCATCTGTCTGTCAGTCATACGACTTATTGAGAGATGTCATACTTCTGGTTTTATCTCCACATAAATGGCTGTAACTTCTTTGTAACTAATCGAAATATCACGAAATTTGACGGATAATCTTTTTAAAGTTGGTACTTCATAAACGTCATATGGATTTAACAATAGCAGCGCCATCTGTCTGTCAGTCATACGACTTATTGAGTGATGTCATACTTCTGGTTTTATCTCCACATAAATGGCTGTAACTTCTTTGTAACTAATCGAAATATCACGAAATTTGACGGATAATCTTTTTAAAGTTGGTACTTCATAAACGTCATATGGATTTAACGATAGCAGCGCCATCTGTCTGTCAGTCATACGACTTATTGAGTGATGTCATACTTCTGGTTTTATCTCCACATAAATGGCTGTAACTTCTTTGTAACTAATCGAAATATCACGAAATTTGACGGATAATCTTTTTAAAGCTGGTACTTCATAAACGTCATATGGATTTAACGATAGCAGCGCCATCTGTCTGTCAGTCATACGACTTATTGAGTGATGTCATACTTCTGGTTTTATCTCCACATAAATGGCTGTAACTTCTTTGTAACTAATCGAAATATCACGAAATTTGACGGATAATCTTTTTAAAGTTGGTACTTCATAAACGTCATATGGATTTAACGATAGCAGCGCCATCTGTCTGTCAGTCATACGACTTATTGAGTGATGTCATACTTCTGGTTTTATCTCCACATAAATGGCTGTAACTTCTTTGTAACTAATCGAAATATCACGAAATTTGACGGATAATCTTTTTAAAGTTGGTACTTCATAAACGTCATATGGATTTAACGATAGCAGCGCCATCTGTCTGTCAGTCATACGACTTATTGAGAGATGTCATACTTCTGGTTTTTATCTTTGTTTGTTATACTCATATAGAATAAATTTTTGATAATTGTTATCTCTAGCATCAGTGTACATTAAAATTAATTATCAGAAGACATAAATTATAATTATCAGTAGTAATTTCTTCTCAAATCATCAAAGTATATAAAATAAAGAGAGTTTACCAAAAAATGATCTAATTATTATATAAATATAATAAATTTTTCTCATTATTTTAACTAATTTTTTTTATATAATTGTAAAAAAATTCAACTTGTGTATTATAAAAAAAATTGTATATAATTGTGAAGATGTATTTTCTGTACACGCCCTGTAACTAATTATCATAATAATTTTAATTAAATGAGTTTATATTTTATATTGTTAAATTTTGATGTAATTATTGTATTATTTCTTTTACAAAAACTATATTAAAAAAATATTTACTTCATTTATATCGTTTTATTTACAAAAAAACCAGCCTTTCAAAAACGAACATTCACGATTGTCCAAATTAGCGTCCAAAATTGATATCGAGAACTTTTCAAACAACCCTCGATTATTGAACAAAATCCGAATAAATTTTCATTGGTATAAATTGGTATACGTGGAGAAAAACATTATTTCAGTCCAATATGTTCATTAATTCTTGTATTAAACAATGTACTTGTTTGACCAATATAGTGGAACATCTATTGGCATGAAAAACGACGAGAAGAAGAAAATTATCGTATTATCGATAGTATATGAACTAAATAATTTAATCACAAGGAAAAATATATGATTAGAAATTCAATTAGTGCTAATTAAACATCTTGAAACAGTTACATTATGTTTAAAAATTATTAAATTGAGAATTAAAATATTAATGAAACGCAATGACGGCGGAAAAAAGCTGGAAAAATATTTGAGGAAACACATAACTTCATTTGTACATGCAAAAATTTATTTTTTCAATTAAAAATCTGAAAATGTCATTGAAAAACATCATTTCCAACTAATAAATTCAACGCATTACTTTTGTGTTGATTAATTCTTGTTTAAACAATCTATTTGTTTGTCCGATATTGTGAAACATCGACTGGCGTTAAAAACGAGAAGATGTACAAGATTTTTATTTTTTCGATTGCTAATCAACTAGAAAATTGGAAAAATGAGGAAATTTGTACTTGAAAATCTCATTTTTCCAAATTAAACAACTTGGGACAGTAAAAATATGAAGAAGTATTGAGGAATCTAGATAATTGGACAGAAAACATTTGTGGAAACCAATAACTTCATTGATACAATTAAAAATTTTTTATTTTTAATGAAAGTTTGATAATTAAATAGAAAATATTATTTCAATCCAATAAATTCAAATTAAATTATTATTGCTTTTTCGTATGTTGATTAATTCTTGTTTAAACAATCTATTTGTTTGTCCGATATTGTGAAACATCGACTGGCGTTAAAAACGAGAAGATGTACAAGATTTTTTTCTTATCGATCGCTTACCAACTGGAAAATTGGTTAAAATGAAGAAATTTGTACTCGAAAATCGAATTTTTCCAAATTAAACAACTTGGGACAGTAAAAATATGAAGAAATATCAAAAAATCCAGAATATTGGGAAGAAAACATTTGTAGAAACTAATTACTTTGTTGCTAATATAAAAAATTTATTTTTTCAATTAAAAATTTGAAAATTTCATTGAAAACTTCATTTGAATCCAATAAATTCAAGTTAAATCATTTTCGCCTTTTCGTATGTTCATTAATTCTTGTTTAAACAATCTTTTTGTTTGTCCGATATTGAGAAACATCAACTGGCGTTAAAAACGAGAAGATGTACAAGATTTTCATCTTATCTATTGCTTACAAACTAGAAAATTGGTTAAAATGAAGAAATTTGTATTTGAAAATATAGTTTTTCCAAATTAAACATCTTAGGACAGTAGCAACATCAAGAAATATTAAGAAATTTAGGATTGGAACATTGTTTATTCTTTAAAACGTAAAAAAAGATAAAACCAAAAATTTCTACGCCGTACTGATGAGGCGCAATAGCGTAAAACAGTATTGCCTACCCACCTAGTGGAGACAGGTAACTGTATATTATTGAGTATTCGTTTTTTATGTTGTTAGATGCCAAAAAAATTTCGAAAAAATATTCCATTTCAAAGAAAAACATTTTTTTATGGAATAACAAAAAAATTCTTACGAAAGATCATCAGTCATAAGTTATTTTTCACTGGTACGAAAACAAATTAGCTCCTTAATTTTATATTTACATGAATGTAGTTGAACGGCGACATAGATTAACAGCAGTAGTTTAACTTTTCGTCGGCCATAAAACAAAAATAATTGGGACATTGTAACGAGTGAGAAGAGCTATCTGTCTAATCCTAGAATAGATCGGCAGCGACAGCTGCACAATTTATTCCGCAAACATATAATATATTTTTCCTAGTGACGACAGCTGTCTCTCTCTCGTTCTTCTCAAGTGTCTTGTATATATTTAGTGTGGTTTCTTATCACACATAATTTTCCAAACAGTTTCCCATCCCAAGTTCTCAGTCTAACATAGCAAGAAAAATCACAAAAGAAAAAATTGTGATTATTCTTTAATATATCCACAAGTATTGAAGCTTTAGAATTGAAATGTTGTCGTACGGTACTAGATCGGGGACATATGGTGGGTGTTCACACCTCGGTTGATCTTGCCGTGGTTTTTCTCGATAATTTTCTGATGCAGGTACCTTTGTTAGTGGTATGTCGCGTTCAAAGTTGTATTTGATTCACTGCACCACAACATTGTAGCCATCACTTTTGAGAAGAGAAGAAAACCAATAACTACTTTGATACAAACAAAAATTTATTTTTTCAATTAAAAATTTGAAAATTTTATTGAAAACATTACTTAAATTCAATAAAATTAAAGTTAAATCTTTTGCTTATTCGTATGTTGATTAATTCTTGTTTAAACAATCTATTTGTTTGTCCGATATTGTGAAACATCAACTGGCGTTATAAACTGAAAGAAGTAGAAGATTTTTATCTTATCGATTGCTAATCAACTAGAAAATTGTATAAAATGAGGAATTGTGTACTTGAAAATCGCATTTTTCCAAATTAAACAACTTGTGACAGTAAAAATATGAAAAAGTATCGAGAAATCTAGAATATTGGGAAAAAAACATTTGTGGAAACCAATAACTCCATTTATACAATCAAAAATGTATTTTTTCAATTAAAAATTTCATTGAAAACATTATTTGAATGGAATAAATTCAAGTTAAATCATTTTTACTTTTTCGTATGTTGATTAATTCTTGTTTAAACAATCTATTTGTTTGTCCGATATTGTGAAACATCAACTGGCGTTATAAACTGAAAGAAGTAGAAGATTTTTATCTTATCGATTGCTAATCAACTAGAAAATTGTATAAAATGAGGAATTGTGTACTTGAAAATCGCATTTTTCCAAATTAAACAACTTGTGACAGTAAAAATATGAAAAAGTATCGAGAAATCTAGAATATTGGGAAAAAAACATTTGTGGAAACCAATAACTCCATTTATACAATCAAAAATGTATTTTTTCAATTAAAAATTTCATTGAAAACATTATTTGAATGGAATAAATTCAAGTTAAATCATTTTTACTTTTTCGTATGTTGATTAATTCTTGTTTAAACAATCTATTTGTTTGCCCGATATTGAGAAACATCGACTGGCGTGAAAAACGAAAAGATGTACAAGATTTTCATCTTATCAACTGGAAAATTGGTTGAATTGAAGAAATTTGTACTTGAAAATCGAATTTTTCCAAATTAAACAACTTAGGACAGTAAAAATATTAAAAAATATCAGAAAATCTAGAATACTGGGAAGAAAATATTTGTAGAAACTAATAATCTCGTTGCTAATATAAAAAATTTATTTTTTCAATTAAAAATTTGAAAATTTCATTGAAAACTTCATTTGAATCCAATAAATTCCAGTTAAATCATTTTAACTTTTTCGTATGTTGATTAATTCTTGTTTAAACAATCTATTTGTTTGTCCGATATTGAGAAACATCGACTGGCGTGAAAAACGAAAAGATGTACAAGATTTTCATCTTATCAACTGGAAAATTGGTTGAATTGAAGAAATTTGTACTTGAAAATCGAATTTTTCCAAATTAAACAACTTGGGATAGTAAAAATATGAAAAAATATCAAAAAATCCAGAATATTCGGAAGAGAACATTTGTAGAAACTAATAATTTCGTTGCTAATATAAAAAATTGTTTTTTTCAATTAAAAATTTGAAAATTTCATTGAAAACATTATTTAAATTCAATAAAATTAAAGTTAAATCTTTTGCTTTTTCGTATATTGATTAATTCTTGTTTAAACAATCTATTTGTTTGTCCGATATTGTGAAACATCAACTGGCGTTGTAAACTGTAAGATATACAATATTTTCATCTTATCGATTGCTAATCAACTAGAAAATTGTTTAAAATGAGGAAATTCGTACTTAAAAATGTAATTTTTCCAAATTAAACAACTTGGAACAGTGAAAATATAAAGAAATATTAAGGAATCTCGAAAATTGAAAAGAAAACATTTGTGGAAACCAATAACTTCATTGATACAATTAAATTTTTTTTTATTTTTAATGAAAATTTGATAAACAAATTGAAAATATTATTTCAATCCAATAAATTCAAGTTAAATCATTTTTACTTTTTCGTATGTTGATTAATTCTTGTTTAAACAATCTATTTGTTTGTCCGATATTGTGAAACATCGACTGGCGTTAAAAACGAGAATATGTACAAGATTTTCATCTTATCCATTGCTTATCAACTAGAAAATTGGATCAAATGAGAAAATTTGTACTTGAAAATCTAATTTTTCCAAATTAAACAACTTGGGACAGTGAAAATATAAAGAAATATTAAGGAATCTCGAAAATTGAAAAGAAAATGTTTGTTGAAACCAATAACTTCATTGATACAATTAAAAATCCATTTTTCCAATTGAAAATCTTGAAATTCCATCGAAAAACATTATTTCCGCTTAGTATATTCAACGCAACATTTTTGTGTTGATTAATTCTCGTTTAAAAAACTGTATTTGTTTGTCTGATATAATGAAACATCAAGTGGCAAGTAATTGTTTCAAAATAAATATCTTGGGATTGCAGCCTTTACTTTTTTCGTACTTATCGTGACCTTTCCTGTTTATGGCACGCGCACTCCATTCCAATACGACTCCATAGATCAATATATCAATTGAATAGACCTAAAATGAAGACAATTATCAGCAAAAACGTATAAAAAGGTCTAACGAGCATTTTGACTCTAAGGCTGGTCACACACTAGCTTGCACCTCGAAGACCAAACCGTTTTAATCAAGTGGAGCTCAAACAATATGTGACAACAATTTTCGGGCTGTGCGTGACCTTTTCAAGGGAAAAAACTCCAGGAATGTTGGTAGATTACTGTTGGGATGTACCAGAAGTTAAACATTCACGAAAATCGTAGCCATGTGACAAAAAACTTGGCCACAGTGAATTCGGAATTCGGTAAAGCGTATAACCTTTTCGTAGAGTTTGTATGAAATTTTTTCGGCCGTAAGTTACTAGACTAATAAGCGATGACGTGTAGAAAAAATATTCCCGAGTCTTTTAAGTTTCCCAAGAACACATTAATAGGCATTTAACTGACAACAGTAGTGACATATTTATGATTCTTGCTCTCACATATATGAATGTTTACCATACATTAACTTTATTTATTTCTATTCCAGTTGGCGTTTCTATTAGGCTATAACTACTAAGCACTACCGTCTAGATTTATAGTAAAAAGTTTCTATAGTTAATTTCAACTAAAGGTTAAATGTCTGTGTATATTTTATAGTTTTTATTATCGAATAAATTATAACCGTTCATAATTTACTTTGATAGTTATTTTCTTTCGTTTTATGGCGTACTAAAATAAATTATGTTTGCAACATGTTTTTATGGTTGGTAATTTAAGTTTCCTTTGACAAGGTGAATGCTATTTTCGCTCGCTGGATTATTACTTACAAATCAACAGCAATTCACTAAAAACCGATCTCCGACGATGGTTCCGGAAGTACCCGGCCCGACCTAGAGATGGCGGTAATTGCTTAAGCAGCCATCAAAAAGGAAGGTCTTCATTTGTAAACTTGGATCATTATGTGATACAAAACTTTTATTTCAAAGGCTTTATCCCAACCAATATAGAAACCGAACTAGATTCTACTCTTGGTGGGACTTCGTCTTCGTTTTCAAAAGTCTAATATCGGATAGAAGAGTTCAATCGAGGATTTACAACCTGCGGAAACCAGAAACCAAAAAATAGAAACAATGGATTGAAAAAGGGAGAACCAGCTCGAAAGAACACGTCTGCAAAAAGGAAAAACTATTATTGGGCTTTTGGTAAAGACAGCTTTTTTGAAAGCTCTTTTGACACATGACATTAACTCCTCCAGTTCTTCGAGGATCGTCTGCGAAGCTGCTAGATCTGTATAGTCGATTTTCCGGATTCCTGAGGGCGTATCGAGGTGGAGCTCTTACCTTTTCAAGTCTTTTCAAGTTTCTAGTTGGTCGAAAGCGATCCGTACGGATGGTGAATGCTTCCAGCGCGTGTCGAATTTGTTTTTAATTGCGACTGCACATGGCGCGGTCGGCATACATTGATCCGCAATTAAATATTAACATCCACTATAGAGTGAAGATGTTGATAAAAAAATAACCTGTAGGATGTGGTTTCTCGATAGATTCCAGAACGGATGCGTCGACTTTAAAGGAAAAACTATTATTAGGCTTTTGGTAAAGACAGCTTTTTTGAAAACTGTCTTAACACATGACATTAACTCCTCCAGTTCTTCGAGGATCGTCTGCGAAGCTGCTAGATCTGTATAGTCGATTTTCCGGATTCCTGAGGGCGTATCGAGGTGGAGCTCTTACCTTTTCAAGTCTTTTCAAGTTTCTAGTTGGTCGAAAGCGATCCGTACGGATGGTGAATGCTTCCAGCGCGTGTCGAATTTGTTTTTAATTGCGACTGCACATGGCGCGGTCGGCATACATTGATCCGCAATTAAATATTAACATCCACTATAGAGTGAAGATGTTGATAAAAAAATAACCTGTAGGATGTGGTTTCTCGATAGATTCCAGAACGGATGCGTCGACTTTAAAGGAAAAACTATTATTAGGCTTTTGGTAAAGACAGCTTTTTTGAAAACTGTCTTAACACATGACATTAACTCCTCCAGTTCTTCGAGCATCGTCTGCGAAGCTGCTAGATCTGTATAATCGATTTCCCGGATTCCTGAGGGCGTATCGACAACAACGTTTTCTATTCCCCATGTCCGTACTAAAATCGAGGTGGCGCTCTTACCAACGAGAAGCCTTTTCAAGTTTCTAGTTGGTCGAAAGCGATCCGTACGGATGGTGAATGCTTCCAGCACGTGTCGAATTTGTTTTTAATTGCGACTGCACATGGCGCGGTCGGCATACGTTGATCCGCAATTAAATATTAACATCCACTGTAGAGTGAAGATGTTGATAAAAAAATAACCTGTAGGATGTGGATTCTCGATAGATTCCAGAACGGATGCGTCGACTTTAAAGGAAAAACTATTATTAGGCTTTTGGTAAAGACAGCTTTTTTGAAAACTGTCTTAACACATGACATTAACTCCTCCAGTTCTTCGAGCATCGTCTGCGAAGCTGCTAGATCTGTATAGTCGATTTCCCCGATTCCTGAGGGCGTATCGACAACGTTTTCTATTCCCCATGTCCGTACTAAAATCGAGGTGGCGCTCTTACCAACGAGAAGCCTTTTCAAGTTTCTAGTTGGTCGAAAGCGATCCGTACGGATGGTGAATGCTTCCAGCGCGTGTCGAATTTGTTTTTAATTGCGACTGCACATGGCGCGGTCGGCATACGTTGATCCGCAATTAAATATTAACATCCACTGTAGAGTGAAGATGTTGATAAAAAAATAACCTGTAGGATGTGGATTCTCGATAGATTCCAGAACGGATGGCGTCGACTTTAAAGGAAAAACTATTATTGGGCTTTTGGTAAAGACAGCTTTTTTGAAAACTGTCTTAACACATGACATTAACTCCTCCAGTTCTTCGAGCATCGTCTGCGAAGCTGCTAGATCTGTATAGTCGATTTCCCCGATTCCTGAGGGCGTATCGACAACGTTTTCTATTCCCCATGTCCGTACTAAAATCGAGGTGGCGCTCTTACCTTTTCAAGTCTTTTCAAGTTTCTAGTTGGTCGAAAGCGATCCGTACGGATGGTGAATGCTTCCAGCGCGTGTCGAATTTGTTTTTAATTGCGACTGCACATGGCGCGGTCGGCATACGTTGATCCGCAATTAAATATTAACATCCACTGTAGAGTGAAGATGTTGATAAAAAAATAACCTCTAGGATGTGGTTTCTCAATAGATTCCAGAACGGATATCCATTTAAGAAAGACAAAGGAAGGAGTTAACTCGAAAGGCGGAAGACCCAGAAGAAAAAGCGGAAATTCTAACGAAAATTTCAAACTCTAACAAATTAACAACGCTTCCAGTATTTTCCCTATTCTTGTCTTATATTCCCTAATATTCCCTTCTTCCTGAAGGTCCTTTGTGCATTCATAACCGATATTTCATCATTTCTTATTTTATCTAATTAGAACTTTGTTATTTTGTTTTATTTTTTGGTGTTTTTAAGGACAGTTTATGATCTTTGTATTTTCTCGGTTAAAAACCCTTTGATGTCTATCAGTACGCGCCGTTGCGCTTCATCAGAATGTTTTTTTCTTCTTCTTATTCTTTTAATTCGTAGCCAACGAGGTTTTTCAAAATTATAAAACCACACATCTAAGATTTATTGCTTTGTTAATGACGGTGAACAGCAAGAAGGTATAACTAACCTCAGCATCGTTGTTAACTTGAAACCGGCGACACCATAATTTCGTGGGTAGCTAAGCTGTGATTTTAGAAATGGCTCCTTGGGGAAATTCTAGTAATTTGTTAGTGTACCTTGTGATCTAAGGTCTATCGGCATGGCGGCGGTCCGCCAACGAGACATAATAAAATTAGGTCGAAAAAAAAAATGAACCGATCATTTTTGCGGAAATCCAGGAAGGATTTAATGATTTATTTTACGTTACTGACAGTTTAATCATCATAATTTCTTATGGTTTATAGTTTTAGTTTGTGGTAAATGAAGGTAAAATTATATGTATATACCTACAACTAGTACAGATTTATAATTCAAACTCAAGATGCCACACCAAGAGCTTCCTACCGCTCCATCCATAGATTTAGAGGAAATATTCCTTCATCACCTCTAATAGAAAATCCTTGTCTTTATCTTCACTGCTGATCACTGTCCAACGTATCTGGTGGAATCCGATATGCGGTTTCTCAACCCCATGGTCTTGTCTACCATGGTTTTTCTTTTGGTACAACTCTTGGTAGATCTACTGCATCCTGATCTAACAAGAAGCCTCCACTGTTTACTGATGTTATTATAAGTTTTTAGTCGATGTTCTCTTACAAGGTAAACTCTAAGTATATCAAGGTGCTATTGGAAGTAATTTACGACATTGAGTAGTATATGATGCTGTTGTTAATGAGTATCCAGCGCGTTTTCAGGTTTCTCCACCCAAACAAGTGTCGTATGCTTATTAGGTACTGTAATTAAGTTAAGTAATTCAAAGTGTTTATGTTAATTTGTAAGACGTTGTCCATAGCAACGAGAACCTTCTCGATAGACAGATGGTTTTGAAAAAATATGAAATTTAAAAAAAAAATATGTTTCCAAATAAAAAAAAAATGTTTTTCAATATCGTTCCTTGTTAAATATTCATCAGTTTCGAAATATACAGTGATGAAATTCAAATTTATCAATAATAAATTGTTGACATATGTGAAAAGTTATTTAGTATAATTTAATTATTAATTTATAAACGGATTTCAATCAATTCCATAAAATCGATAGGGTTATTAGAAATTGTTGTAATTTGCATATTAAATTTGCATTGAAACCGTTTGTAACGACAAAAAAAAATTATGATTTTATTGCGTGACTAAGTAAAACTTTTTTTTCGCCAAAAATCAATTTTTTTCTCGTTCAAGAGCCATACAATCATTCCAACGCTTCTCTGGGGACTAGATTTGGACTATACAGTGGATGAGGAAGCAATTTGAATTATATTTACTTTAATTCAATCATCGTTGTCCAAAATATTAAAGCCATGGCCTTCCCATCTGCGTTTGTTTTGCGTTTGAAACCTACGAACCTAGTTCACCGACTTCAGTCCACTCAGATTATAATATTTTTGATTACGGATTGAAGTTTTGTATCTATTTTAACATATCGACGCAAAAAATCTTATTTATTACGTACAAAAATCATAAACGCGTTGCTTTTGATCGACTGTAAGTTAACGCGTAACCTATTTTGAAAAAAAGTCAAATATTCATTTCAACAGTAAACACATTGCCTTCTGATATCTTTACGGCCTCAATTATCTAACTCAATTTCAATTGACGATTAAATATAACCAATTTGTGGATTTTTTTAATGTTTGAAGCCATTGCGGAGCTCGTACATCACATCATAAACGTCAAATGGATTTGACAATGGCAGTGCCATCTATGCGTAAGTCACCCGACTTATTGAGTGACGTGGTATTCATTAATTTTGAAAATAAATACGAATGAATAACAAAGACTATCATACTAACCCTTACAATTATACAGAGTGGTCTAAAATGAAAAAACTTTTTTACTCGGAGGTATCAATCCGTATCTTCGTCAACTTTTTCGTTTTTGTAGGTTATTTTCGAAAATTTCCAACCTCAAAATGAAGTTTTTTGATTTTCTTTATGTTTTTTTCTTCCAGACATATATCTACCAGAAGTTGACGCAGTTTTCCTTTTAGATAGAACAGATATAAAATATTTATCCACATTTCTTGAATCTTGTACTAACAGCAATGTCCAATTAACATTCCAATGGTCTTCTAGATTGAGTATTTTGCGAATTTATTGTTTTCTCTTCATTAATTATTGTCCATACACCTCTGGATAACGCGCAATTACTCAAAATTGACCAATTGTAGCACTCTAGCTGTTTCTTCAACCAATTTTTCATAAACTTAGTTCATAGTATGATAGTACCAGATAGAAGCCTCATCTAGTACGACTAATCAAAAAAAAAATGATCTAGTAGATCCCATAATTCATTATACGATTGTTTTAAGGCTCCCTGGTTACCTCAATTGCCTCATTGGTAGCTTTTCACCAACAGGTTATACAGATCTAGTTTGAGGTACGAATCTAGGGAATTTTTGATCAATATTTTTGTTAAACACACCACAGTTTGTAGTAGTATTGTTTAAAAAAACCTCATGATTAAGCTGAGGTGTCTTTAGCTTAATCTAGGGTCGATACGAATGAAGATTGGGTTCGGATAGAGAAAGTTTGGTCGGTATAATTTGAGATCTAGTAAAATTAGCAACGAGTAGTTTCAATTTAAGATTTAGATTCATATTTTTGATCTATCACATTCCCGGTTATTTTCAATATGAAAATCGATCAACGATCAACAACAAGCGTCGAGGTAGATCAAATTAAAACGGTCGGTATCAGATTATCCGAGACGAAATTAGATTTTCGTTTGTGTTTAGTTAGAAATTGCCGACGAAATCAGAGTAAGCAGGCGGGCGGGCGCCACGATAATTTCTCGTACCCCCGGTGATTAAGTGCCGCCCTGAAGTCGCCTAAAAATTGTAGTGGTTTGTAATACTTTGAAATCATTGTGGTGCTAATGGTATACTTAGGATAAATACACATTCTACAGGACCTAACCAATCATTATTTCAATTTAAAATTATATGCAATTAAATTAACTATCGTATTAGATCGAGGAAGTTGGGGGGTTTTTTGTTGTTTTCATTTTTATATTCACAAAAATTGTGGTAGAACTCGGGGCTATATAATCCCAACTTTGTATAGATTTGAATCAAGATTCGGGTTTAAAATTACCAATGGAAATAAATCATAATCGTCTTCGTCATAAAGCTTCTTGAACATCCTATCGAGTCAAGAAAATACAGAGCTTTTGAATGGGCGGGAATGTCACCACAAGGATCTATGTTAGGTATTTCTATTAAGACAAAATCCTCCATCTGGAGGAATTTGGTACGCCGATGATTTTGTGGTGGTGGTCGAAAAATTGAAGTCGTATTCATGGTCGATCTTAAGACAGTGAAACAGTTGACTGGAGTCCGGCGTATAGACCAGGAAACTATGAAAAAAAAACGAAAATTTAAAGAATCGATATCTATAGACTTACAGGTGAGAAAAAGAAGCAGAAAGAAGCTACCAAAGACAGTATAACAGACAAAGGTAGATAGATAAAAAGATTAATCCCTAACATCAAGATAACACGGATTTTTCATGGATTATTTGGACCGTTCTAGAATTACAGACTCACCAATTTGTCCTTATTGTCCTGAAGTGGAAAATACTGCAGTGGACACCCTTTTTATGGACCTTATTGTCCCCAGAAAATATTATTTTGATAAACCCTAGATAATAAATCAAAAAGATTTAGTAAATAAGTCTAAACAGTATAATAAAATTATCGAATTAAAGTTTGAGTTGCCAGATTTAGTCCCCTCGGATTATTTTCTGCTCCCTTACATAAAAAAATGGTTGGATCGTCAAATATTTTACAAAAATTAAAGACTCTTTGTAGTATTCAAGAATTGACACCGAGAAAATTTATAACTCACGATTATAACAAATAATCGTCATTAATATCCTTATGTTTGTAATAAATTAAATGGAAGAACGTTGCAATAAAACTATAAATGTATATACCACAGAAACTAATTATAATAAAGATAAATAATCGATGATTTCAATTAAGTTATAAACTTGTTGAAAAACGGGTTCGATATACATACATTAAGTAAAGTCGATATCGGACAAGCATCTTTTCTCGTGTGAAGACGCCTTTAAACCGCTTGGCTCTTATTACACGTTACCGGTATATAAAGTTAATAAATCAACCACCATGCGGGAAAGTTTTATATGAAACAATGTAAAATTGCATTAGTACGAGTACTGACGTTCTCTTTTTACTTTGGTCGCACGTTTCGCACTCAATTCGAAACGGAAAGTTGCAGATTGGTGCACTTGGAAGCTCTGAATTGCGCGCCATGTTTCCCAGAGCATAAATCTCACATTTTATGTCCTAATACAATTGTTGTATGTAAAAATTAGTTATCTACATGATAATAAATATACGTGAATGGTTTTATTCATATTCAAATCTTTTAACTCACTCTCTTTATTCATTTTTGTCTTTCCTATTCTAAATTCATCTTACTTACTATTTTGATTCGCCCCGTATCAGATTCAGATGAATAATAACGAAATAAATGATTCTCTAACCACGATTTTTCTTTAGACTTCTTTGGCTACGCTTGATTCTATTTTTGACAGTCTGACGGTTTTCTCTATGAACTAAATTTTCTTTTGAACATCATCCAGTTTTGAGTCGGTATTTAGTTTCTCTAAAAACACACCGGCTGGTGTTTCATTCTTCAATATCGAACCTTCTACTAAGATTCAGATTTCTCGTCCTTTCTTTCCTTGAAAATCGTTTTAGTCTTTTAGGATCATAAATTTTTCATCAATTTTCAGTCTCCAAGGATTGTTTTCGCTCTTTCAAAAACATTTTTATAGGTTTTCTTGTATCTTTACATCTTCTAATCACCCTCAGAATCATCAATTTTTACTACATCTAATTTTATAATCGGAAAATCCTCAGGAATTTTCTCGGGCAGTGTGAGTTATATTTTGACTCAATTATTGAGCTCCAGAATCATCTGTGCCTAATGAGTTGAATGTTTAACCCAACCAACATTATTTTGTATCAAAATAAGAGTCTGAGAACTGGTATGAACTGGAAACAACTACTCCAAAGTGAGTTATAATACAAAAATTGGATAAGAAAGTATTAGCAACAGTTTTTTTGAGTTCCAAATAGAAAATCTTCTGTTTATCATCCAAACACTAGTAAAACAATGAACTCAAAGTATTTTTGTGATATTTTGGAATATACTGGATGTAAAAATCACTTGCTAATACATTAAGAGTGGGTATTATTTATGTCAACAAATTTATCCGCCGTACTAAATGATTATAGGCGTTAAAGGAAAATTCTCGTTTTAAGCGATGGTGCCGTGATTAACTGCAGCTCATTATTCAAACGGAATAAAGTGCATCCTGTTGCTATCGCCGCTAACAAATAGCAACGAACAGATTAGCACTGCCACTGCACCTTCGGTGAAGATGATTCTGTTTATTACAAGCATGCATTGTTTTACTTGACAGGCCAATTCGAAACTTCATTCATTATGTCGACGGAACACGCAAATCGTTTAGAAAATTGGTTAAAATAAAACCCACGCTTTAATATTCACATATTTATATTTTGCTTACAGTGGAATGGACTTAGTCAAACTGTCTTCGTATTTGAGATCTCAAATACGAGTCCAATACTAACTGGTTCGTTGCAGTAATCAACCCATCAACACCACGATGATTTTACCACCAGTAGATGGAATATACACACCAGTATTCGGTCTTTAGCTCATTGAAAGTTTCATTCCAGTAGATTAGAGCTGGTTTTAGATGTTATGAACTTCATTTGAAACGACAAACGCGTCCTGTTTCATCCCCATAACCATCAGGTTGTTGCCTCTTCGATATCACTGCCGCAGAATCATTTCTTGGAGAAAGTTCGGTCAATTCCGAATCCACATGGATTTGATCATCAAAATAGTTTCATTGGAAGCCTTCGGCTCATCTTCTATAAGTAGAACTCCAGTAAAGTTACGGAATGTTTCGGCCAAGCAGGGACTCGTCAACATCTTCGTTATTCCTTCAAATTTCCTTGAGAGACCAGATTAGTTGTGAAGTATGGGAGTTTGTACCCATTTTCTTCACCCCATTTGGTCGACCTCTGCGATGCTGGTCTTCACAGGTCTCATTTACCAATTTACTGTAAATTTTCAAGCAACTACCGCCATCTCTAAGTCAGGACAGGTATTTCTCGGACCATCTTCGTAACTGTCAACTGTCATTTGTGAATTAAAGTACCTTCTACCATCTTTCGGTGTAAATATATTTTGGAAAACTGTTAACAAAGTAAATATAATAACAATTCGTCTTATTTGATCAATATAAATATCTCTAGACGATTTTTATCTACCGTAAAAGTTAGAAAACAGCGAAAATATAAAATAAAACATTTTTTTTTTGTTTTTATCGTTCTCTGTGGTGTTGTTTGCGTTACGGGCGTGTTGATATACCTGAAATATGTTTCTAATATCGACCCACCGTCTAGTAGAATGTCTGTAACTTACCCCAGGGATTAATACACCGCACCTCGTCATGACATAACATGAAAATATGGCGTTATTTTGTCCAAACAACTTTATTAACGTCAAACACGTAACAGTGGTTTACATTTATTAACAAAGAATGCGAAAATATGTAACAGAACTTATCGTTGTCGATTTGATTTGAATAAATTCAACTCCATGTTTCATAGAATAAGTTTTAGCCTAGGATATCTAATTATACATAGTTCATGTTCTCGATTTTAGGTTTCTTCTGATTTAAAAGTAGAAACATAAACATCTAAGTTGGAATTTCTGGAACCGTTGGGGATATTCATACTGAATACACTGTTTAAACCACCAGTATCTGAAGACGTTAACTTGGTTATCGAAACGCGCGTCAATCACTGTAACCGTGAGTGTTTGTGTCAACAGTTTATTCAGTAAGTCCAACGTGAAAAAATCTTTTTGACATCCAAATATTCATGCAATATAGAATTATCGCGCTTGGAACTAATTTCCAAGTCAACTTCGATCTCAATCAAGAACAGCATCGATGTTTATTGGCACAATGGATTACCATCACGAAATTCATCCTGTAGCAACATGTGACCACGATTTAATTAGTATTTGATGACCAAAAGTCAAAACGAGTTGATCGGCAATCTGCTGTTGGTTTAATTCACGTCGAAAATTGAATGAAATCATCGTATGAAAATGTTAAAGGTCGAATCACATCAATTCGTGTATATTCAGTTGAACTGGCGTCTACTTTTGTCAGATCTTGTCCATGAACAATTCATTGATGTATTCTGATGTCAATTCACGTCGATTGAGGTTGAATTACATCAATTCATGTAGATTAAGGTAAATTGGCGTCTATTTTTGTCAGATATCGTCGATTTGCATCCGTTGACGTCGATAGAGGTCGAATCTTGTCAATTCTTGATTATTCAGTTGAACTGGCGTCTACTTTTGTCAGATCTTGTCCATGAACAATGCGTTGATGTATTTTCATGTCCTATTGATGTCGATTGAGGTTAAATCACATCAATTCGTGAATATTCAGATGAATTGGCGTCTACTTTTGTCAGATCTTGTCCATGAACAATTCATTGATGTATTCTGATGTCAATTCACGTCGATTGAGGTTGAATCACATCAATTCATGTAGATTGAGGTGAATTGGCGTCTACTTTTGTCAGATATCGTCGATTTGCATCCATTGACATCGATAGAGGTCGAATCATGTCAATTCTTGATTATTCAGTTGAACTGGCGTCTACTTTTGTCAGATCTTGTCCATGAACAATGCGTTGATGTATTTTCATGTCCTATTGATGTCGATTGAGGTTAAATCACATCAATTCGTGAATATTCAGATGAATTGGCTTCTACTTTTGTCAGATATCGTCGATTTGCATCTATTGACGTCGATTGAGGTCGAATCATGTCAATTCTTGATTATTCAGTTGAACTGGCGTCTACTTTTGTCAGATCTTGTCCTTGAACAATGCGTTGATGTATTTTCATGTCCTATTGATGTCGATTGAGGTTAAATCACATCAATTCGTGAATATTCAGATGAATTGGCGTCTACTTTTGTCAGATATCGTCGATTTGCATCCATTGACGTCGATAATGGTCGAATTATGTCAATTCTTGATTATTCAGTTGAACTGGCGTCTACTTTTGTCAGATCTTGTCCTTGAACAATGCGTTGATGTATTTTCATGTCCTATTGATGTCTATTGAGGTTAAATCACATCAATTCGTGAATATTCAGATGAATTGGCGTCTACTTTTGTCAGATATCGTCGATTTGCATCCGTTGACGTCGATAGAGGTCGAATTATGTCAATTCTTGATTATTCAGTTGAACTGGCGTCTACTTTTGTCAGATCTTGTCCATGAACAATGCGTTGATGTATTTTCATGTCCTATTGATGTCGATTGAGGTTAAATCACATCAATTCGTGAATATTCAGATGAATTGGCTTCTACTTTTGTCAGATATCGTCGATTTGCATCCATTGACGTCGATAATGGTCGAATTATGTCAATTCTTGATTATTCAGTTGAACTGGCGTCTACTTTTGTCAGATCTTGTCCTTGAACAATGCGTTGATGTATTTTCATGTCCTATTGATGTCTATTGAGGTTAAATCACATCAATTCGTGAATATTCAGATGAATTGGCGTCTACTTTTGTCAGATATCGTCGATTTGCATCCATTGACGTCGATAGAGGTCGAATTATGTCAATTCTTGATTATTCAGTTGAACTGGCGTCTACTTTTGTCAGATCTTGTCCTTGAACAATGCGTTGATGTATTTTCATGTCCTATTGATGTCGATTGAGGTTAAATCACATCAATTAGTGAATATTCAGATGAATTGGCGTCTACTTTTGTCAGATATCGTCGATTTGCATCCATTGACGTCGATAGAGGTACATTATGATTAATAAGAAATCCAATCATCATCAACTCCAATAGTCTTTGTTCATTTTAGAAACTAATGGAATTAGAAAAATAAGTATTTCTATTGAATATTTGTGTTTGACGTTGAAGTATTTGTTTGATAAACGACTCAAGATATGTTGTGTCCTCTTTTGCAGTATTTTTCGTAAAAATAAGTAAAATGACTGATATTTTCGCCTTTCTTAAACAATCTTCGTTGTAATGGATGTGAGAATAGTTTTGAATTGAACAACATTAGTGAACGGTTAAAGAAATATATCAAAGTCTTCGTCGCTGACAATACAATCTATTAATCCTTGTCACGACCGACCGCTACTAATTTATTATTACTATCCTTGTCTTTCACTTGTTTTTCCTACCCTCTCCAACACGCACAACTACCGAACGGGAAACAATGTTAACAAAAAAACACGATAAACATCAATCAATTTTATCACAATAGAAACAATAAATTTTCTTATAAGAATATATTAATCAACGAGATAATAAACATTCCGAATTCATTCTGTTGCCTTTCGTTATGGAAATTATATTATAAAATACCTCAATCATATTCTAAATTTGATATATGAACGTTTACTGGCTCCTCAAGTTTCTAAAAACAAAACTTTTTTAATACGAGGTTAGTCCCAGAAGTAACTGTCCTGATCTAGAGATGGCGATAGTTTTAGAAAGTATGTTTCAAATTGAAACAGACCACGTTGTTTAGTATTTGCTTGGTAGCTATAAATAGTGAACGTGGGTCCATCACTTCGCGCTTGAAACAAAATAACAATCAAAACAACGGACCGAAAAAAGAAAACCAGCTCCGAAGTAGACAAAGACCGTTCCATCTGAAGATAAGATCATGGAGTCAGTTTTTTTGGGATAATTCGTGTCTTGAAGAAAAGAAAACTACCAAAAGCGAGTATTACGCAAACTTATTGAAACATATGAGCGAAGAAATCAAGCAAAAACAACCGCCATTGGCTAAGAATAAAATCGTGTTTCATCAAGATATAAGATCATATTTTTTTCGTGTTTATATTCGAATTCATTCTCTAGCTTGGCTCTCCTACTTTTATCATACATCATCCTCAACCCTCATCTCCCGAAAAATCGACTTGGAATGTACATTAAACAGCAGGAGAGACCGCATGAACCCTTGTCTAACTTCAACGATTGAGATCGATCGTCACTTCATATTGAATGATGTATTCTCACGTCTATTGACGTCGATTAAGGTTGAATCACATAAATTCGTCAATATTCGGTTGAACTGGCGTCTACTTTTGTCAGATCTTGTCCATGAACAATCAATTTTCATGTCTATTGATGTCGATTGAGGTTAAATCACATAAATTCGTGAATATTCAGATGAATTAGCGTCTACTTTTGTCAGATCTTGTCTATGAACAATGTATTGATATATTTTCATGTCGATTGAGGTTAATTCACATCAATTCGTAAATATTCAGTTAAACTGGCGTCTACTTTTGTCAGATCTTGTCCATGAACAATGCATTGATGTATTCTCACGTCTATTGATGTCGATTGAGGTTGAATCACATAAATTCGTTAATATTCAGTTGAACTGGCGTCTACTTTTGTCAGATCTTGTCCATGAACAATGCATTGATGTATTTTCAAGTCCTATTGATGTCGATTGAGGTTAAATCACATAAACTCGTGAATATTCAGATGAATTAGCTTCTACTTTTGTCAGATCTTGTCTATGAACAATGTATTGATATATTTTCATGTCGATTGAGGTTAAATCACATCAATTCGTAAATATTCAGTTAAACTGGCGTCTACTTTTGTCAGATCTTGTCTATGAACAATGTATTGATATATTTTCATGTCCTATTGATGTCGATTGAGGTTAAATTACATAAATTCGTGAATATTCAGATGAATTGGCGTCTACTTTTGTCAGATATCGTCGATTTGCATCCATTGACGTCGATAGAGATCGAATCATGTCAATTCGTGTATATTCAGTTGAACTGGCGTCTACTTTTGTCAGATCTTGTCTATGAACAATGCATTGATGTATTTCCATGTTCTATTGACGTCGATAGAGGTCGAATCATGTCAATTCGTGTATATTCAGTTGAACTGGCGTCTACTTTTGTCAGATCTTGTCTATGAACAATGCATTGATGTATTTCCATGTTCTATTGACGTCGATAGAGGTCGAATCATGTCAATTCTTGATTATTCAGTTGAACTGGCGTCTACTTTTGTCAGATCTTGTCTATGAACAATGTATTGATATATTTTCATGTCCTATTGATGTCGATTGAGGTTAAATCACATAAATTCGTGAATATTCAGTTGAACTGGCGTCTACTTTTGTCAGATCTTGTCTATGAACAATGTATTGATATATTTTCATGTCGATTGAGGTTAAATCACATCAATTCGTAAATATTCAGTTAAACTGGCGTCTACTTTTGTCAGATCTTGTCTATGAACAATGTATTGATATATTTTCATGTCCTATTGATGTCGATTGAGGTTAAATTACATAAATTCGTGAATATTCAGATGAATTGGCGTCTACTTTTGTCAGATATCGTCGATTTGCATCCATTGACGTCGATAGAGATCGAATCATGTCAATTCGTGTATATTCAGTTGAACTGGCGTCTACTTTTGTCAGATCTTGTCTATGAACAATGCATTGATGTATTTCCATGTTCTATTGACGTCGATAGAGGTCGAATCATGTCAATTCGTGTATATTCAGTTGAACTGGCGTCTACTTTTGTCAGATCTTGTCTATGAACAATGTATTGATATATTTTCATGTCGATTGAGGTTAAATCACATCAATTCGTAAATATTCAGTTAAACTGGCGTCTACTTTTGTCAGATCTTGTCTATGAACAATGCATTGATGTATTTCCATGTTCTATTGACGTCGATAGAGGTCGAATCATGTCAATTCGTGTATATTCAGTTAAACTGGCGTCTACTTTTGTCAGATCTTGTCTATGAACAATGTATTGATATATTTTCATGTCGATTAAGGTTAAATCACATCAATTCGTAAATATTCAGTTAAACTGGCGTCTACTTTTGTCAGATCTTGTCTATGAACAATGTATTGATATATTTTCATGTCCTATTGATGTCGATTGAGGTTAAATTACATAAATTCGTGAATATTCAGATGAATTGGCGTCTACTTTTGTCAGATATCGTCGATTTGCATCCATTGACGTCGATAGAGATCGAATCATGTCAATTCGTGTATATTCAGTTGAACTGGCGTCTACTTTTGTCAAATCTTGTCTATGAACAATGCATTGATGTATTTCCATGTTCTATTGACGTCGATAGAGGTCGAATCATGTCAATTCGTGTATATTCAGTTGAACTGGCGTCTACTTTTGTCAGATCTTGTCTATGAACAATGCATTGATGTATTTCCATGTTCTATTGACGTCGATAGAGGTCGAATCATGTCAATTCGTGTATATTCAGTTGAACTGGCGTCTACTTTTGTCAGATCTTGTCTATGAACAATGTATTGATATATTTTCATGTCCTATTGATGTCGATTGAGGTTAAATCACATAAATTCGTGAATATTCAGTTGAACTGGCGTCTACTTTTGTCAGATCTTGTCTATGAACAATGTATTGATATATTTTCATGTCGATTGAGGTTAAATCACATCAATTCGTAAATATTCAGTTAAACTGGCGTCTACTTTTGTCAGATCTTGTCTATGAACAATGTATTGATATATTTTCATGTCCTATTGATGTCGATTGAGGTTAAATTACATAAATTCGTGAATATTCAGATGAATTGGCGTCTACTTTTGTCAGATATCGTCGATTTGCATCCATTGACGTCGATAGAGATCGAATCATGTCAATTCGTGTATATTCAGTTGAACTGGCGTCTACTTTTGTCAGATCTTGTCTATGAACAATGCATTGATGTATTTCCATGTTCTATTGACGTCGATAGAGGTCGAATCATGTCAATTCGTGTATATTCAGTTGAACTGGCGTCTACTTTTGTCAGATCTTGTCTATGAACAATGTATTGATATATTTTCATGTCCTATTGATGTCGATTGAGGTTAAATCACATAAATTCGTGAATATTCAGTTGAACTGGCGTCTACTTTTGTCAGATCTTGTCTATGAACAATGCATTTTGAAATATATGATTTTGGACTTATTATAATCTGTTTTGATGAATGTCCTTCTGATTTATGTCAAGTCTTTTGACATCTGCGTTAGTTTGTGGTGTCGTAAGCTACTGAAGTCACGTAATGATCCTTATTATTCTCGAATTGAATGATTTACGAATTAAATCGATAAAATAATCAAATAAAAAGTATTGAATTATTGAAAATAATATATAGGAAGTATGTTGGAGTCATATTATGTCTTATTGTTTAACAAAACAATGCGAAATCAAACATTGTTGCAACAATTATTGCCATAGGTATGTTTTGTCTATACCCGAACACATTGTATAAATATATTATATATATATTTGTAAGTGACAGGGAGCAATAAAGGCACGAACACGCAATATATTTCAATATTTCATTAAAGAGAAGAAAGCAAAAGTCACATAATTCATTTCCCCGCGACAGTTAAGGTTTTGTGTTGCAATACAGCTTGTAAAGAAGTAACCGAAGCAAGAAAATTAATGATGCCATTTGAGCTATTGATTGTACAGAGCTTTTAATAACATCGGGTCGTGCTTTACAACTCAGTAAATTGGTACTTTGAGTTGATATATAGTTCTCTATAAATCTCGAGGTTAAAATGTAAGCGTGTAAATACCGGTAAATTACCGCTTCGGCGGCGTACCGAGAATTTACTTATTTATATCGATCACTCACTTTATTTGGTAATTCAGTTTAATCTAATATGCATCCCCGATTAACACCTTCTATTTAATTCACACTTTTCGCTTATATTCGTCATAATATCTGTTTCCTTTCCATAGATACAGTTGTAACAAATTTGTTATCATAAATATATAATTTTTAACGATCTAAAAGTAATTAGTCTTCAGTTAATACACTAGAAGGATTCCAGAATCATGTGGATCTTCAATATAACCATAAACTGCAGACATAACCTCTTCATTGTAGGAAAATCTTCAATCGTCAAGCTGGTGATCAGAAAATTATCTGCAGGGGTTGAATCTGGAGAATAGGGTGCTTGAGGTAGCAATTCAAACTTTAATTCATCAATTTTGGCCATTGCAACAACCGATTTGTGAGCTGGTACATCCCACGCGCATCCCAAACAAGATGGAACAATCTTTGTCTTCTTTGGAACCAGTTCTTCCTTTTCAGTCGCCAAACACTCGATTGAAATCATCCAGTTCCGCTTCGTGGATTATCTTCGACGTTTCTGGAGTCGTTACCTTATTTAGTCGACCACTGAATAAAGTGTTTTAAGTAACTAGAGCCATCTCTAGGTCAGAAGAAATACGACGACAGTCGTTTGAAATCGAACGTACTCAAAATTCCGTTCAGTCCAAAAAGTTGTATCACGATTTTTTATAAATAAAAACTTAGTTGATAAACATTTTAAAAATTGATATTGAACGAATGAAGGTGATTTATTATTGGTGTTTTTTTCTGTGGAAAATAATCTGTGACTTGATTTAATTATATGGAAATGGAGGTAAGACGTGATAATAATAATTAACGTTTGTCTGCGGTTTCAGTGGTTGAAACCACTACCCGAACGATTCGCCCGAGAGTGAATGGGGAGTATGTAAGGCCAAGCTGCGGTACTCACCCCATTAAAGAGATAATAGCTTCAGAATGTATCCCTATAATTGCCACACTTGCAAAACTTAATCTGCTTCTAAACACGATATTGCATGCTAGATTTTACCGCACAATCTGGTCGATGAAAATAAGCGTACGAGATGTTTCTTGTTGGGAGTTTAGTCGTTTGGTTTTAGATATTAATATACCAACTTCATATTGCTATTTTTTTCAATTTAATTCAATAGATAATAGACGAAAAATAACATCAATTAGTGTGGATACCAAATTTTACAGTAAGATTTTAGAAGAAGATGTTTATATAAAGAAAACTTGATGCTAAAATGTTATATCAAAACGTACATTCAGTACAAACTACTTAATTTGTTAATGATAGTTTGCAGTTTCAAAATCTATCATCAATAATCATCAAAACGTATTAAAAGTTTCAATATGGTTGAATTTACTTTGAGTGAATATACCGACATGCATTTGATGTATGATTTGGCTTCTGGTGAGTCGTTTGAAGCTAGAAGATTGTATATTAAACGCTTTCTGAGTAAAAACAAATTTTTCCACATAAATTGAGTAAACTGAAATCCCCTAACAAAACAATGTGGTGAAATCAACGACGCAGTGAATGCTGATCCCACAATATCACATGATCCTCCAGGAGGAACTTTTTTAAGCCATTCTCATCCAGAATGTGCATTCCATGGATGTGAAGCAGCAAAACTTGCCTGTACTCGTAGGTTTCTAGATTAAATCTATGGACAAACGAAAATCCTCCAAACGAAGATTTAAAATCGATTTTGTAGTGGGTGTTAATTCAGTAGGTGCATAATTTTTGATAATAACAAGCAGCAGTTTCAAAATCTACCATCAATAATCCTCACAACGTATTAAAAGTTTCAATAAGGTTGAATTTACTTTGAGTGAATATACCGACATGCATTTGATGTATGATTTGGCTTCTGGTGAGTCGTTTGAAGCTAGAAGATTGTATATTAAACGCTTTCTGAGTAAAAACAAATTTTTCCACATAAATTGAGTAAACTGAAATCCCCTAACAAAACAATGTGGTGAAATCAACGACGCAGTGAATGCTGATCCCACAATATCACATGATCCTCCAGGAGGAACTTTTTTAAGCCATTCTCATCCAGAATGTGCATTCCATGGATGTGAAGCAGCAAAACTTGCCTGTACTCGTAGGTTTCTAGATTAAATCTATGGACAAACGAAAATCCTCCAAACGAAGATTTAAAATCGATTTTGTAGTGGGTGTTAATTCAGTAGGTGCATAATTTTTGATAATAACAAGCAGCAGTTTCAAAATCTACCATCAATAATCCTCACAACGTATTAAAAGTTTCAATAAGGTTGAATTTACTTTTAGTGAATATACCGACATGCATTTGATGTATGATTTGGCTTCTGGTGAGTCGTTTGAAGCTAGAAGATTGTATATTAAACGCTTTCTGAGTAAAAACAAATTTTTCCACATAAATTGAGTAAACTGAAATCCCCTAACAAAACAATGTGGTGAAATCAACGACGCAGTGAATGCTGATCCCACAATATCACATGATCCTCCAGGAGGAACTTTTTTAAGCCATTCTCATCCAGAATGTGCATTCCATGGATGTGAAGCAGCAAAACTTGCCTGTACTCGTAGGTTTCTAGATTAAATCTATGGACAAACGAAAATCCTCCAAACGAAGATTTAAAATCGATTTTGTAGTGGGTGTTAATTCAGTAGGTGCATAATTTTTGATAATAACAAGCAGCAGTTTCAAAATCTACCATCAATAATCCTCACAACGTATTAAAAGTTTCAATAAGGTTGAATTTACTTTTAGTGAATATACCGACATGCATTTGATGTATGATTTGGCTTCTGGTTAGTCGTTTGAAGCTAGAAGATTATATACTGAACTCTGAAGAATCAACATCGATTTTTTATGATAACCCGAATAATTTCCCACGATGAAACAATAAAAAAACGAAATGATGGATAGAATAAACTTCTATTGAGACTTATAAGACAGAATCTTCCTTTCTAAGTTCGAAGAAATATCCTCCGTAGACTTTGGAAGTGTGTAGAGCTTCGAACTTTCATTGTAGCTTGTTTTCTTTTGTTTTTATTCGATAAGCTGTAGGTTAACCAACTAAATCGTTCCAGAGAATCCAAAAGCTTTGCCATATAACTTTCTGAAGATTATAATATATTAATATTACTGGGAAATTGTTTACAAAAAAAAATACAACGTTGCACGCTGAAATAATGATAAACAACACATAAATATATATATATTAAATTAATTTGAATATATAATTATAATATTTAATTGCGTTCTATATAGGTTTTTACATAATTTATGTATTCAAAATTACATTTGTATAACAAAAGCTGAACAACATAAATTACAATCAATTGGCCAAAATAAATTTCGCCCAATTTTAAATTACCTCCGTTTTATTACTTTTATAATTTTGTAATAATTATTAATTGTTGTAATTGCTGGCACAACTGGAATTAACAGATAGAATAAACAATCATTTATTTGATTTATACAACAAAATGAAATTGAAGTCACTATTTCGATTTTTAATTTATAGATTACCGCCGAGTTATTCTCTATAATTTTTGTACAAGAAATACAAAAAACAAGCAATGAATTAATAATACAAAACGTTGTTTAGGGAAAAAAAATTGATTTTCCACGGAGATATTTATTTAATTTATTATTTTCCACACAACAGAATCGAAACATTAATCGTTTGAATGATTTGGACTTGGGGAAAACTATACGATGTTATGGCCTTAATATTTCACGAGACTCATGGTATATTATGCACAGATTATTTAGATAAAGGAAAAAAAGTTAACAATAAACTATTACTATACATTTTTGAAAGGATACAATGAAGAAAATCTCATAGAAATTCCTTTATATTATAAATCGATATTGAAGTATGTAGGGCAGACTAAAAATTCTGTAAATATCAGATTTAAACAGCACATAGATCATTTGAAATATAACTAGGTATTACAAAGCTTCCTGTCGCTCATAATCACAAAATAAATTGATAAAATTGTATCCAAACATGAATTATTAGATGTTTTGAAAACATTAACATTGTTAAATATAACAACAGCCCACTCTATAATTTATTACTTACGGAATGAGTATGGAATCACCACCGAAAAGATGTTTCCACTGGAATTGTTCTTCCGTGACGAAAATTTGGTATAAATAGTTGATGAATGAACTTGAATTTACTTTCGTTTCCACAAGATTATCCAGATCTCAGCTCTAGTGAGTACTAACTTTTTCTTGAACCTAAAATGAATATCAAACAAATGAGCAATTTCCTGCTAGAACAAAAGCTTGAAGATAAAGAGAGAAAGTACCCAATAGAATGAACGTTTGAAGCTAAAGAGTAGAAATTCTAGCTAGAACAGAAACCTGAAGCTAAAAATACAAAAGTCCTGCTAGAATAAAAGCTGCTAGATCAAAAAGTTGAAGCTTAAAGATAAAGAAGGAAAGTACCCAATAGAATGAAATGAAATGAAAGCTAAAGAGTAGAAATTCTAGCTAGATCAAAAGCTTGAAGCTAAAATGAGGAAACTCTCGATAGAACAAAATCTTAAAGATAAAGAAGGAAAGTTCCCAATAGAATGGAAGTTTGAAGCTAAAGAGTAGAAATTCTAGCTAGAACAGAAGCTTGAAGCTAAAGAGACGAAAGTCCTGCTAAAATAAAAGCTGCTAGATCAAAAGCTTGAAGCTAAAATGAGGAAACTCTCGATAGAACAAAATCTTAAAGATAAAGAAGGAAAAATCCCAATAGAATGGAAGTTTGAAGCTAAAGAGTAGAAATTCCAGCTAGAACAGAAGCTTGAAGCTAAAGAGACGAAAGTCCTGCTAAAATAAAAGCTGCTAGATCAAAAGCTTGAAGCTAAAATGAGGAAACTCTCGATAGAACAAAATCTTAAAGATAAAGAAGGAAAAATCCCAATAGAATGGAAGTTTGAAGCTAAAGAGTAGAAATTCTAGCTAGAACAGAAGCTTGAAGCTAAAGAGACGAAAGTCCTGCTAAAATAAAAGCTGCTAGATCAAAAGCTTGAAGCTAAAATGAGGAAACTCTCGATAGAACAAAATCTTAAAGATAAAGAAGGAAAGTTCCCAATAGAATGGAAGTTTGAAGCTAAAGAGTAGAAATTCTAGCTAGAACAGAAGCTTGAAGCTAAAGAGACGAAAGTCCTGCTAAAATAAAAGCTGCTAGATCAAAAGCTTGAAGCTAAAATGAGGAAACTCTCGATAGAACAAAATCTTGAAGATAAAGAAGGAAAGTTCCCAATAGAATGGAAGTTTGAAGCTAAAGAGTAGAAATTCTAGCTAGAACAGAAGCTTGAAGCTAAAGAGACGAAAGTCCTGCTAAAATAAAAGCTGCTAGATCAAAAGCTTGAAGCTAAAATGAGGAAACTCTCGATAGAACAAAATCTTAAAGATAAAGAAGGAAAAATCCCAATAGAATGGAAGTTTGAAGCTAAAGAGTAGAAATTCTAGCTAGAACAGAAGCTTGAAGCTAAAGAGACGAAAGTCCTGCTAAAATAAAAGCTGCTAGATCAAAAGCTTGAAGCTAAAATGAGGAAACTCTCGATAGAACAAAATCTTAAAGATAAAGAAGGAAAAATCCCAATAGAATGGAAGTTTGAAGCTAAAGAGTAGAAATTCTAGCTAGAACAGAAGCTTGAAGCTAAAGAGACGAAAGTCCTGCTAAAATAAAAGCTGCTAGATCAAAAGCTTGAAGCTAAAATGAGGAAACTCTCGATAGAACAAAATCTTAAAGATAAAGAAGGAAAAATCCCAATAGAATGGAAGTTTGAAGCTAAAGAGTAGAAATTCTAGCTAGAACAGAAGCTTGAAGCTAAAATGAGGAAACTCTTGATAGAACAAAATCTTAAAGATAAAGAGAGAAAGTTTCCACTAGAATGAAAGCTTGAAACTGAAGAGACAAAGGTCCTACTTGGATAAAACCTGCTAAATCAAAAGCTTGAAGTAAAATTGAGGAAGTTCTCAATAGAAAAAAATCTAGGAAGGAAATAAAAAGAGAAAATTCCATCTGGATCAAAAGCTTGAAGCTAAAGAAAGGAAGCTCTCTCTAGAACAAAATCTAGAAGATTAAAAGAGCAAATTCCTTATTGGATTGAAGCTTGCAGCTAAAGAGAGAAAGTTCCCAATAAAATGAAAGTTTGGAGCTAAAAAGTAGGAATTCTTGCTAGAACAAAATCTTGACGCTAAACAGAAAAGCATCTTACTAGAACAGAAGTTATTTGTAACTTGAAAAATAGAAGATCTTGCTACAATAAAAGCTTGAAGCTAAAGAGTAGAAATTCTTGCTATCATGAAAGCTTGCAGCTAAAAAGAAAAGGATCTTTCTAGAACAAAAGTTGTTCGAAGCTTGAAGAGTAGTAGGTTTTGCTAGAACAAAAGCTTGAAGCTAAAGAAGGGAATTTCATTCTAGAACCAAAGTTTGAAGCTAAAGAGAGAAAGTTTCCACTAGAATAAAAGCTTGAAGCTGAAGAGAAAAGGATCTTTCTAGAACAAAAGTTGTTCGAAGCTTGAAGAGTAGTAGGTTTTGCTAGAACAAAAGCTTGAAGCTAAAGAGAGACAGTTTCCACTAGAATAAAAGCTTGAAGCTGAAGAGAAAAGGATCTTTCTAGAACAAAAGTTGTTCGAAGCTTGAAGAGTAGTAGGTTTTGCTAGAACAAAAGCTTGAACCTAAAGAGAGACAGTTTCCACTAGAATAAAAGCTTGAAGCTGAAGAGAAAAGGATCTTTCTAGAACAAAAGTTGTTCGAAGCTTGAAGAGTAGTAGGTTTTGCTAGAACAAAAGCTTGAAGCTAAAGAGAGACAGTTTCCACTAGAATAAAAGCTTGAAGCTGAAGAGAAAAGGATCTTTCTAGAACAAAAGTTGTTCGAAGCTTGAAGAGTAGTAGGTTTTGCTAGAACAAAAGCTTGAAGCTAAAGAAGGGAATTTCATTCTAGAACCAAAGAGTTTGAAGCTAAAGAGAGACAGTTTCCACTAGAATAAAAGCTTGAAGCTGAAGAGAAATTATTGTAGACAGTACGGATTAAGCAAAATTTAACTATGTACTTTGAAAAATTCCATATTTCAACCAGAATTAACATTTTTTCTTAGTTATAATATGATATTGGTCAATATTTCGCACCTGTAATAAATATAATTAAAGTTGTGTATTGAATTTCAAATATGGTGACAGTGTTAATAAAAGAAAATGGGTTTGCCTCAACAAATATTTATCATAACATTGACATGTGAATATGAATAAAAAAACATGCGAAATTGTTAAATATTTACACATGTAAATCAAGGTAATTTGATAGTTACGAAAAATTGATGTACGACAATTATCAATAAAATATAATCCACTCTATAATACGGAGGTTAACTTTTGTGACTTTACCAATTTTCTTACAATTTTTTAATCTCTTTTTGTTTATCGACGATTCTATATGTTTCCATAACATCCGGATACGGGGAAAGTTAAAATATTCCCAATTTGAATAAGTTAACTAAGATTTTATCCAACTAGTTCGACCTTTATCGTACATTTGACACGACCCCTGTTTTTATAAGTATAATTTTCAATTATCTCCTTGTATAGTGACAACTTTTAACCGTGGTATTATATAAAACTCGTACATCAAAGGGCGAGAAACACGATTAGCCTTATGATAACGTATACGCGCGCTCCAGTAATCTTCACCCTTTTTAAAAGACGACAATGGTTGTCAGGGTGATGTACGTTTCCCACCACTTATTTTCCATTGTGGCCTGACGGTGTGAAGTGCTCGAAGACATGTCCTTTGCGATCCCCAGGCTAATAGATATATATAGACCAGTCAACAATAACATTTTCTATCGCCAAAACATCTACAAACCGTTTAAGTCTGAAGCAGTCCAATTACAAACCAATCACCACAACCCCAGCCAGGCAGAGGAGCGGCTCCTCTATCAGGTCCTACTCCAATTAACCTTCCTATCGATAAAAAGGTTCCCCATTCCATCCAAAATGTACCCAACGAATGGTTTTTGGTCTATGGTTTTTTTTTTGATTCTATCATCGAAATCTATACTTTTATCTTCATTATTTTTGAGTCCTAATGTTTCGCGGGTTTATTAAGTCGAAAAAACCTGTTCGGGTGTTGATTTTTCGTAGTATTTTAAGTTGTTTATACTGTTCGTAGTTGGAAAAGTCAATAAGGCGCTTTTCAACATAACTTAGTGAAATATAACAGGGTAGTTAAATGTTTCTTAGCTTGTCTCCGATCCATCTCCATAAAAACTAGCTGGGAAGCAGATTTCTTTGAATTTGCGCGTTTCCCTATCATAATTAATGAAAAAACTCCGTAGAATTTGTACCAAATAACTCAAAATTCCTCATTATTAACAGTATTTTGATCTAGTTCTAATAAATAAGGTATTCAAAGGATAAATCCATGCATTTCGAAGCTTCTAATGAAGTTTTTAATAAAATTAATGATGATTTTAATGAATTATACATTTTGTCTTTCGTGTAATTGTAATTAAAATCTATATATGTGTGATGACAGGTCTATAATTTTTCATTGTGGTTTGACGATGTAAAGTGTCCTTTACGAACCCCAGGCTAATAGATACGCTTTTTAGAAGGTCCTTATTAAAATTTCCGAGCAGCTGGCAATGAATAGGATGCAAATTAGTCCTATTTCAATGCCCTCTCTTCTGTTATATTTATATTCGAGGCAATCACAGAACGACAACGATTTCGGTGGTTTTATTTTTCTCTTCTTCTTCTTCCACTTGCTCAATGATAATTGATTTTTTTTATTTCCATTTTCACACGTCGTTTAAATTGAATCGATGATTGATCCTGACAAAAAAATTGATTTATATGAATCGCGTTTCAACGACTTTAATTACGGGAGAAAAAACAACGTAATGATAAGGAATAGTATATTGTACAACGAGTAAAATACTATATTTTATCTACGACCGAAATATATTAAACAAAATTTAACATAAATTAACTTTTTGGATCCATTTGATCTTGTCCAAAAATTAATTTAGTCATACATGCAGAAACATATCAAGGAAAGGTAAATTGGAGGATGGAGGGGAATCGTATGACGATAGAAAGACACGAGAGGACGGGGAAGAAGAAGAATTGGTTACATTTGATTGTAAATTGAAATAGCTGAGGTACTAGAAAGCATAATTATGCAGTAGAAAGATTTTTTTAGTGGTTGCCGCGTTTACTTAAAGTCGATCACAAACAACAACGTCTTGATGATTCAAAATAGTTTTTGGTCATGTTTGTACGTGAACTGATGTCGGTGAACTAGGTTCGAAGCGTCCAAAGTCACAATAGTCAACTGGGAAGGTTATGGCTTCAGTATTTTGGGATCTATATCGAATATTGTTAATAAATTATCTTTAAAAAGGGGGGACAATCATTAGGGGGTTGTTGAATGGAAAAATCAAGTAAAAACGGCCTTATATGTCAAAGTCGATGATAACGATGGTTAAATTGAACGAATTGCTTATTAATCCACCGTATAGTCCAGATCTGGTAGGAAATTTAGCTCAAATGAAAAAGCAATTGCTGAAACTGAAATATATATTGAGTCAAAAGACAAATCCTTCGACAAAAAATGTGTTTTTCTCAATAATTCGCACGTTTAATTGAGTGCTATATTATTTAGATATAACTCACGATTCCAATGAATCAATTTTTACATCAAAATTTCGATCTAGAAAAGTCCAAATGAAGGAAAACTGTGAAGACACAAATTTAGTTATCAAATGGTGTTTAAATATATATTTCCAACGCCTTTTTTGTATAATAATCGATATATCACTCAACAAATACTTTTTTTTTTATGATTCTTTCGCCAGAAACTTCTGTGTGTGATAAACGTGTTTGGAAATATTAATTGAGGGAAATGCATTTTGCGGAAAGCGTCATTATTGGCAGATCATAATTTTCCGACGTATATAGTTGACAAATAAATCCATTCTGATTTAGTGATTTGCATTCACCTCGAAGCAACGACTATTTTGTATTAATAAATTCCATAATTTAAATGCATTTTCCTGATATGATGTGTTGATTCGTTTCGAAGCAATCACTTCAATAGTAGAACGTCAAAAACACACCGATTGGGGTTGCTTTTATACCCTAATTGATAACGGGGCTATATTTCTATCTTCGAACATCATGATTTGTATGAAAATTCGTTATTACATCGAAAAATTTATAATATAGTGAACCTAATACAATTTTCAAGAAAACTAGTCCAAAGGAGATGAATCAGGAGATTTGATTGGTTATTTACATATCTGTGATATCGAGCATCAACCTCAAATTGAAGAAAACTCACAATTACATTTCCTGAGTCGCGTTTCGATGTCTAAGCTATCCTCCTCAGAGACTGAAACGGTAAAAAATAAACTTAAACTTTTCCTAAACAATGAAAACAATTTTAATTCAATTCTCTGAAGATTAAACGATTATGTAATGTACTAAGTATGAAAATCACGATCTTAACAACAAAAATCATTTTGCTGAAACCTAATAGTCCGGTCAAATTAGACCAAAAAATAAGAGTGAAACTACCTTTCTACAATTCCTATCAAGCTGAAAATCAGTAAAATTGTTTAAAATACAATTGAAAATAAAATTTGGATGTTACCCATCATTTGCGTGTATGTGAAAAATTTTATTCAAGGTCAAATGTCAAAAAAATTTATTTTTCGCGATTATCATCTCAACGGTGAGTTTTATCGTAAAAATACCTCTAACAAAATTTGTAGATCATAAAATTATCTATAAAAATTGTGCAAATACTTTTTTCACCACGAGCCACCGTTTCTGAGATATAGCGATTCAAAAAGTTTTAAAAGTTATAATCCGGCCAATTCAGACATTTGAAGTTACATAAATTCCCATCAAGCTGAAAATCAGTAAAATTGTTTAAAATACAATTGAAAATAAAATTTGGATGTTACCCATCATTTGCGTGTATGTGAAAAATTTTATTCAAGGTCAAATGTCAAAAAAATTTATTTTTCGCGATTATCATCTCAACGGTGAGTTTTATCGTAAAAATACCTCTAACAAAATTTGTAGATCATAAAATTATCTATAAAAATTGTGCAAATACTTTTTTCACCACGAGCCACCGTTTCTGAGATATAGCGATTCAAAAAGTTTTAAAAGTTATAATCCGGCCAATTCAGACATTTGAAGTTACATAAATTCCCATCAAGCTGAAAATCAGTAAAATTGTTTAAAATACAATTGAAAAAAAAATTTGAATCTTCCCCATCATTTGCGTGTATGAGAAAAATTTTATTCAAGGTCAAATGTCAAAAAAATTTATTTTTCGCCATTATCAGCTCAACGGTGAGTTTTATCGTAAAAATACTTCTAACAAAATTTATAGATCATAAAATTATCTACAAAAAATGTGTCGATACTTTTTTTCATACGAGCTACCGTTTCTGAGATATAGCGATTCAAAAGTTGTAAAAGTTATAATCAAATGTCAATTCAGACATTTGAAGTTACATAAATTCCCATCAAGCTGAAAATCAGTAAAATTGTTTAAAATACAATTGAAAATGAAATTTGAATGTTTTCCATCATTTGCGTGTATGAGAAAAATTTTATTCAAGGTCAAATGTCAAAAAAATGAGTTTTTGGCGGATTTCAGCAAAACTCTATGATTTATTGTAAAAATACGTCATACAAAAATTGTAGATCATAAAATTATCTATAAAAATCTATAAAAGTACCTATACTTTTTTCACCACGAGCTACCGTTTCTGAGATATAGCGATTCAAATAATTGTAAATGTCTAAATCGACCTGATTATAAAGTCATTAAACTCATTAACAAAGTCAATAGGCCTGTATTAGAAACTTATTTTGTTATCTGGATTAGATTAACAATATTAAGTAACCAATAAATTGTGTCCACCCTGTAGTTTGCGTGAAACAAATAAAAATAAAAACTATTTGGTTTGTCCCAATGGTTATTAAAAATATTTCAAATATATAAAATGGAAATAGGACTTCCCTGTACAATTTGTCCCGCAACAACTCACTCGGGTTCAGGTCTGGTGACTGTGGAGCCCAAATTATTACTTTTAGTACATTTTTCTGTTTTAATTCTTTGCACATCTTGGGATCGTTGTCAGGATGGAATATAAACGTTCTGGTAAACAAATGCTGCCTAAAACTTACTACATTTTCTTTTTATATTGTTTATAGTCTTATTTTTACCAAATTTCTTCAATTTGTAACAGATTTCCAGTCGCCCTCGAACCTCAAACTTCAAACTTCGCCTCAGCACTCAATAAAACTACTTCAGCCCTATTAGAAGAGATTTTTTCCAAAAAGTCCATCTTCTCTCAAGTCCTTATTCAAATCAACGAATCCCTAGACGCCGCACGTCTCACAAATCGAATTGGGACTAAACTACAATCATAAACACCAAAAAAAAAAAAAATAATTCACAGTTAAAATACGAAGTTAACAAATTATTTTTGGTTTGTACTTTTGTATTTTGAAAATTAAAGAACGGATTTCGGGATGGGTATTGTCGAGATCGTGTCTTATCCTTCATTCCTTCAACCCTGGTTGCTGTTTCTGGGTTGTGGTGTATCCTTGGATCTACCACGAAGATGGTAACTGCAGTTTAGTAAATCTGAGGTGATGGTACCAGTCCCAGTTGGTTTTTGATTTAAATTAAATTGTTGTTTTCGTAGATATACTGTTGAATTGAATTTTATTTATTAAATTGGTTTTTTTGTATTATTATGAAAGTTGAAATTGAAATATTTTCTGTTTATTTCTTTTCAATAGACCGCGTCATCCTGTCGGAGCCAAAAGACCGCCAGTAATTACTGGGGATGCCACTCAAACTACACGCTAGCTTTATATCGATTAGTCTATTAAACACTTAGCTCCATTTATCAAAGTCATGTCTGCCATACCATTAATGTCCGACGTTCGCTTTCTATATTACTTACCCCATAAAATCTGATTTCTGAAATTTATGACTTATACTCGACGGGTCTGTTCTGTTTATGTGGAGGCGAACTGAATAATTGCCAGTCCGAGAAAACAAATACGGAAAAACTGTGTTAGAAATCGATTTCTATAAGAAACTTTATTAGAATTTATTTAACGATTTAGATCGTTTCGATTGTTAAGACATCGTAGAATTGACCAAAGATTTGAAATTTGAAATATGGCGCCAAAAACAGAAAGGAAACTACGTTTAGTACTGCTAATTCACCACTAGATGGCACTGAATTCGAGTGGTTGATCTGGGCTTTCAATTTAATCCACGGATGCAATTTGAATCGATAGAAATCTATAGGTACCGTCTACTGTAAGCTTGAACATTTCAGCTTTGTTTTGTTATTTTAAAGGTTAAGTTTTGAATAATAATTTTCTATTTTTTGCTTTCGGTGAGCGTGTCATAAAATTTTAACTTTTGTTACAACGTGTAAACTCGTGATCGTAGTTGTCGTGAGGATTAGACAACTAGATTTTGCAGCTCGGGATTTTTATTACATCCTGAACAGCACCAAAGAATTTTTCCACTTTTTTTCAATATAAAATTATTTATAATGAGTAATTTATTGGGGGCAGGGCGGTGAAAATATTGGACTTCCGCAAATTGAGATTAAAAATTCATTTCTCAATTGTTTTATTCAGAATTTGTAGGTTTTAATTTTCGATTTTCGAACTTTAGAAAATGTCATTGTATTATGTACTCGGATTACCTTTTCATTTACCGGAAATATCCCCGTTGACCGTCCTTATATCAACTGATACGAATAGAAAAAAAAAACATGGGAAATATTTTTGTCTCATTATTTTCTTTTTAATTTTCGTGTCTATGTATAATACGGATGCGATGCACCTCTCAGATTGACATCACAGACACGACACAACAGTCATATTAGATTACCACGCTCGACAGGCCGTAGTTATGTTCAGTAACAAGACAAGTAACTCAACCCTACGAAGATTGCGTGTTGAGTGACGAATCCAGCTTCTGAGCACCAGGTCTGGACTAAGATAAACAACAGTCGTAAAAGAAAAATGTGTTATGGCGTGAACAAAAAAAGAAAATAACGTAAATAATCGATAAAATTATCTAACCAGCAGCTGTCAAATAAAAAAAGAAGATTTCGATTGAGTTGATTCGACATATTTCAAATGGTGTCGTACTGTACAACTCATAATACATATGACTGTTTAATTATTTAGTTTAATAGCAGGTTTTTTAGTAATTTGACTATAAAAATACCGAAAATCAATAATTTTTAACTTAATAATTAGTCAAATTAAATTTCAAAATATCTTTTCGAATCACGTCTCGAGATTAGTTTTCACGTGGCTATAGCAAATTATAAAACTGTGTTATGGCGTTAATAAAAAAGAAAATAACGTAAATAATCGATAAAATTATCTAACCAGCAGCTGTCAAATAAAAAAAGAAGATTTCGATTAAGTTGATTCGATATATTTCAAATGGCGTCGTACTGTACGACTCGTAATATATATGACTGTTTAATTATTTAGTTTAGGAGCAGGTTTTTAGTCATTTGACTATAAAAATACCGAAAATCAATAATTTTTAACTTAATAATTAATCAAATTAAATTTCAAAATATCTTTTCGTAAACACGTCTCGAGATTAGTTTTCACGTGGCTATAGCAAATTATAAAACTGTGTTATGGCGTTAATAAAAAAGAAAATAACGTAAATAATCGATAAAATTATCTAACCAGCAGCTGTCAAATAAAAAAAGAAGATTACGATTAAGTTGATTCGACATATTTCAAATGGCGTCGTACTGTACGACTCGTAATATATATGACTGTTTAATTATTTAGTTTAGGAGCAGGTTTTTAGTCATTTGACTATAAAAATACCGAAAATCAATCATTTATAACTTAATAATTAGTCAAATTAAATTTCAAAATATCTTTTCGAATCACGTCTCGAGATTAGTTTTCACGTGGCTATAGCAAATTATAAAACTGTGTTATGGCGTTAATAAAAAAGGAAATAACGTAAATAATCGATAAAATTATCTAACCAGCAGCTGTCAAATAAAAAAAGAAGATTTCGATTAAGTTGATTCGACATATTTCAAATGGCGTCGTACTGTACGACTCGTAATATATATGACTGTTTAATTATTTAGTTTAGGAGCAGGTTTTTAGTCATTTGACTATAAAAATACCGAAAATCAATAATTTATAACTTAATAATTAATCAAATTAAATTTCAAAATATCTTTTCGAATCACGTCTCGAGATTAGTGTTTACGTGGCTATAGCAAATTATAAAACTGTGTTATGGCGTTAATAAAAAAGAAAATAACGTAAATAATCGATAAAATTATCTAACCAGCAGCTGTCAAATAAAAAAAGAAGATTACGATTAAGTTGATTCGACATATTTCAAATGGCGTCGTACTGTACGACTCGTAATATATATGACTGTTTAATTATTTAGTTTAGGAGCAGGTTTTTAGTCATTTGACTATAAAAATACCGAAAATCAATCATTTATAACTTAATAATTAGTCAAATTAAATTTCAAAATATCTTTTCGAATCACGTCTCGAGATTAGTTTTCACGTGGCTATAGCAAATTATAAAACTGTGTTATGGCGTTAATAAAAAAGGAAATAACGTAAATAATCGATAAAATTATCTAACCAGCAGCTGTCAAATAAAAAAAGAAGATTTCGATTAAGTTGATTCGACATATTTCAAATGGCGTCGTACTGTACGACTCGTAATATATATGACTGTTTAATTATTTAGTTTAGGAGCAGGTTTTTAGTCATTTGACTATAAAAATACCGAAAATCAATAATTTATAACTTAATAATTAATCAAATTACATTTCAAAATATCTTTTCGTAAACACGTCTCGAGATTAGTTTTCACGTGGCTATAGCAAATTATAAAACTGTGTTATGGCGTTAATAAAAAAGAAAATAACGTAAATAATCGATAAAATTATCTAACTAGCAGCTGTCAAATAAAAAAAGAAGATTTCGATTAAGTTGATTCGATATATTTCAAATGGCGTCGTACTGTACGACTTGTAATACATATGACTGTTTAATGATTTAGTTTAGGAGCGAGTTTTTTAGTCATTTGACTATAAAAATACCGAAAATCAATAATTTTTAACTTAATAATTAATCAAATTAAATTTCAAAATATCTTTTCGTACACACGTCTCGAGATTAGTTTTCACGTGGCTATAGCAAATTATAAAACTGTGTTATGGCGTTAATAAAAAAGAAAATAACGTAAATAATCGATAAAATTATCTAACCAGCAGCTGTCAAATAAAAAAAGAAGATTTCGATTAAGTTGATTCGACATATTTCAAATGGCGTCGTACTGTACGACTTGTAATACATATGACTGTTTAATTATTTAGTTTAGATACCGCTGGTAAGTACCACCAAGTGTTTAAATTAAACCCCAAGATGCATCTATGAGAAAAAAATGATTTAGAATTTTGAAAACGTAATATCAAAAGTGACATTCAACTTTTAACTGTTTATACTAAAACCAGATGTATATTTACCATTTCATACGAACTACAAAATGGTCGTTATTTACCAAATAATATTTGCTATTAATTTAATAGGTGAATTGTGAATTGAAAAAACAATTAATATTATTTCAAAATCATTATAATTATTAATGCACCGCCCTTGGTTTCATTATAATTTATGTGTTTATTAAAATGTTATATAAGTAGATGTTGACATGAAACAGCAGCGGAGGTAAAGAGGCGGCAACAATGTCGGTGCTAGTCCGTATCTGACACTTGAGTGGCGGCGGATACCCTTTTCTAGTAGGTCGAATTGCGTTAGAACAGATGGGTTCTCGAAACTGCGTTTGTTAACATTAGTCCCGTTACTAGAATGTTTTAGTATCTTTTTTTTATGGCAAACAACTAAATATTTCCTAAATACTGACTCACTTTTCGAATATTATTACAGAATAATTGTTTGGACTGGTCAAAAACCCTGATTATTGAAGATAACAGCCGTATCATGAGACTAGATATTTGCAGTGCCGGATTAAGCCAACTCGAAGCAAACCAAGAGGCTTTTTTGGTTCCCTTCAGCAAATTTAGTCTAGTAGTTCAATTTTGGGTGATGAAATGACAATTTAAAGTTAGTGAGTCCGTCCTAGTATTCATAAACCTTTTAGTGAGCTAATATTGGACCAAGCGGACCACCAAAGAGGCGGTACGAGAGCTGGAGTTGAGGAAGATCCAACAAGTAGGCCAAACGTACAGGATCGAGCAGGACCTGGACCTATTGGAAAAGAAGAAGGTTGAGGCATGATGTAGAACCTCATTAATGGGACTAGACAACGCATAATGGAGCCTATCATGATTATTTTACCCCCTGCACCAGATGAATTACTCAATACAATATTTTGTAACTTCAAAAGTGGCTGACAAATGTCATTGAAGACGGTAATGAAGAGGAACCGTAGCCAACAGACGATGACGATGATGAAGAAGAAGAAAAAGATGATAAAGAAGAAGATAATTGAGATTAGAAATTGTTCTTTATCAATTTGGACAATGATAAATCTATAAAATGACACGTTTAGTGAAAACATTGATTGAGAATTTGTAGAAAGTCTTCAGATTGGAATTGAAATAAAATTTAAGTATTTTCCTCATCAATTTCTCAATTACATAGTTAAGTAATTGTTGAATGAATTAACAATTAATTAAAAATAGATAAGTAACCAAAATAATCCTGATAATTGTACATTTAGCAATTAATTATAACTTTAATATTACGAGTTTTTGATCGGGACTACCAGTAGACGTTTTGCGCCCTCTATCTCGAAAACAGTTCGAGATATAAAAAAATGTTTGATACAAAAGTTGTAGAGAATTAAATTCTCTACAATTTTGATGATAAATAAAAATAGCGGAAAACCCATATAATACGAGAAAATGTAAAAAATATCGATTTTTGTGAAATTTAATCCCAGATTTTAAAACTTGCGATTATTTAATTACACGTGGATTTTAAGAATAGTTTTAGGATGACAAAATAAAAGTTTTTCACGTGGTAATATACAGGGTAGGTCGTTTTTCCGAGATATTCGCCGAATTTGGTCTAAAATGACTAGACTATTACCTGTAATTTTGTTATAGTTGTAATTTTCTTCTGTATATTAAAATTTTGTTTAATTTGTACGTTTGTTTTTTAGTTTTTTACGAGATTTTGTCTGAAAATTTCGTTTTCCAAGTTACTTGTCAGAATTAGTGGAAAAATTTCCACGAACCGGTCTAGAATTGTTGATCTGAAATGGCATGAGATGCGGTTACAGTGAGGTGCTTAGATCATCACTCTGGAAAACCGCTCCTTTGTCCGGCTGTCAGCATGTCGCGCATTGACACAAGCAACAAGCTGTTCGAGTCCGCTTAAATACGTCGGCCCCCCGCCTTTGTCAAATATAAAACATGTAATCCACCATGAATTATAAATAGGGGGTAGAGAGAAGTTGTAATGATAGCCTTCGGGGATTAGGGTGATTTATCATGAGTATTTGTAAACTCAGATTATATCAGGTTTCCTTTTTTTTTCTCTGTCCTTTCCCCGGTGCTTGTTTGGAATTCTTTGTCGGTTTTTTTTACATTGCTAACTGTCAATACGGATTTCTAAATGCCATTATAAACTAACTTGGTTCCTATTGGGTATTGTCGATGGTTAATTCGATCCTAAATTGGTTTTCGGGTACTCGAATTTTAATTACAATCCAATATGTATACGCTTTGTTGTATTTTCTCGTAATTATAAGAAAATTTAAAACAGTTCGTCCCCATTTAACTAAATATGACAATTGAACAATCGATATTTCATAAAAACGCCCGAATAAACTTCGTTAAACATCTAAACAAACCGTCAGTCCGCGTGGACTCTTCGTCTACACCGTTTACCGATGAAAAAATCGAAATAAAATTGAATCTCCTGTATATTTTATTCCAAATTCAAAATTTGAGAAAAGAACATAAATTTTCTAGAACGTGAATTCGTCAGGGTTATTTGTAAACTAGTTTTATGGCCCGAGTTTCAAACGAGCGACTAAACGCTGAGTTTGGAATTAACGCGTTTTCTTTGTCGTATTTTCCCATAATTATAAGAAAATTTAAAACACTTCGTCCCCATTTAACTAAATATGACAATTGAACAATCGATATTTCATAAAAACGACCGTATAAACTTCGTTAAACATCTAACAAACCGTCAGTCCGCGTGGACTCTTCGTCTACACCGTTTACCGATGAAAAAATCGAAATAAAATTGAATCTCCTGTATACTTTATTCCAAATTCAAAATTTGAGAAAAGAACATAAATTTTCTTAATCGTGAATTCGTCAGGGTTATTTGTAAACTAGTTTTATGGCCCGAGTTTCAAACGAGCGACTAAACGCTGAGTTTGAAATTAACGCGTTTTCTTTGTCGTATTTTCCCATAATTATAAGAAAATTTAAAACACTTCGTCCCCATTTAACTAAATATGACAATTGAACAATCGATATTTCATAAAAACGACCGTATAAACTTCGTTAAACATCTAACAAACCGTCAATCCGCGTGGACTCTTCGTCTACACCGTTTACCGATGAAAACGTCGAAATAAAATTGAATCTCCTGTATATTTTATTCCAAATTCAAAATTTGAGAAAAGAACATAAATTTTCTAGAACGTGAATTCGTCAGGGTTATTTGTAAACTAGTTTTATGGCCCGAGTTTCAAACGAGCGACTAAACGCTGAGTTTGGAATTAACGCGTTTTCTTTGTCGTATTTTCCCATAATTATAAGAAAATTTAAAACAGTTCGTCCCCATTTAACTAAATATGACAATTGAACAATCGATATTTCATAAAAACGACCGTATAAACTTCGTTAAACATCTAACAAACCGTCAATCCGCGTGGACTCTTCGTCTACACCGTTTACCGATGAAAAAATCGAAATAAAATTGAATCTCCTGTATACTTTATTCCAAATTCAAAATTTGAGAAAAGAACATAAATTTTCTTAATCGTGAATTCGTCAGGGTTATTTGTAAACTAGTTTTATGGCCCGAGTTTCAAACGAGCGACTAAACGCTGAGTTTGAAATTAACGCGTTTTCTTTGTCGTATTTTCCCATAATTATAAGAAAATTTAAAACACTTCGTCCCCATTTAACTCAATATGACAATTGAACAATCGATATTTCATAAAAACGACCGTATAAACTTCGTTAAACATCTAAACAAACCGTCAGTCCGCGTGGACTCTTCGTCTACACCGTTTACCGATGAAAAAATCCAAATAAAATTGAATCTCCTGTATATTTTATTCCAAATTCAAAATTTGAGAAAAGAACATAAATTTTCTTAAACGTGAATTCGTCAGGGTTATTTGTAAACTAGTTTTATGGCCCGAGTTTCAAACGAGCGACTAAACGCTGAGTTTGAAATTAACGCGTTTTCTTTGTCGTATTTTCCCTTAATTATAAGAAAATTTAAAACAGTTCGTCCCCATTTAACTAAATATGACAATTGAACAAACGATATTTCATAAAAACGCCCGAATAAACTTCGTTAAACATCTAGCAAACCGTCAGTCCGCGTGGACTCTTCGTCTACACCGTTTACCGATGAAAACGTCGGAATAAAATTGAATCTCCTGTATATTTTATTCCAAATTCAAAATTTGAGAAAAGAACATAAATTTTCTAGAACGTGAATTCGTCGGGGTTATTTGTAAACTAGTTTTATGGCCCGAGTTTCAAACGAGCGACTAAACGCTGAGTTTGGAATTAACGCGTTTTCTTTGTCGTATTTTCCCATAATTATAAGAAAATTTAAAACAGTTCGTCCCCATTTAACTAAATATGACAATTGAACAATCGATATTTCATAAAAACGACCGTATAAACTTCGTTAAACATCTAAACAAACCATCAGTCCGCGTGGACTCTTCGTCTACACCGTTTACCGATGAAAAAATCGAAATAAAATTGAATCTCCTGTATATTTTATTCCAAATTCAAAATTTGAGAAAAGAACATAAATTTTCTAGAACGTGAATTCGTCAGGGTTATTTGTAAACTAGTTTTATGGCCC